>NW_007253525.1:412309-430796 GCF_000164805.1 Carlito syrichta
CCTCAGCCTTCCAAGTAGCTGGAACTACAGGCGCACACTACCACGCCCGGCTCATTTTTTTATTTATTGTAGAGATGAGGTCTCACCAAGTTGCCCAGGTGGGTCTTGAACCTCGGGGCTCAGGCAATCCACTCACCTCAGCCTCCTAAGGCGCAGAATTACAGGCCCGAGCCCGGCTACATTCTGCAACTTTCTAATGTAAAAGTGATTGGAAAGATCTTGTTCTTCCTTCAGTGTTTTGAGTAACCTGCGAATTGACCAAAAAATACCAAGCCCCCCTACTCCCACTTCCATGTAGTATTGATTAAATCTGCATTATTTAGGCTAGGATTTACAACTGGTCCAAAGGGAGGGACTTCTAAAGGGAGGAGAAGGGGCTGCGCTTCTCATTCTGGCCTCCCAGGGCCCGCGGGGATACTGTTGGCTTGAAGCTTCCAATGACACCATCAAGCAAGATGGGCTTCTCTGTTTCTTTGGAGCTCCATTCTAGACATGTCACCTCCCTGTGCATCTTACTTTGCCGTTTAGGAAGAATTTATATTAACTATTGGTTCACTCTGGTTAAGGGAATGCTTTGTAAATACTGGGCTTTTTCTTGACCCAAATCCAATATCAGCAAAGCCATATTTTTCTTGGGAGGGGTATTTTGGGGTGGTGTCCCTGAATAGTATCTGTCTCTAGCTGTCCAGAATTCCAGACAGCTCAGTTCCTCTCTTCCTGTGTTGGAGTAGTTATTGTATTCTGTACTTCCCTAGAAATCTTTACTTAATATTTTAAACATTATGATAGTAATGAATAGCCATTGCAATGCTGTTTATACTATTACTTTTTTCTTGAGATTTTATGAAAGTAAATACGAACATTTACTTTCAGATGGTTGAAGCTTCAAAAAGCAAGTTTATAATCTCAATTACGTGCAAACACACATACTTATTGTAAGGTAAACGAAACCGGACCAGACTAAATGGCAACAAAGGAGCCAAGAAAAATTTATCAGCATAATCCCGGGCGAGGTTCTCCGGTCCATATAGCTGTGGGCTGGAGAAGTCGCGCCCAGCAAGATGGGTGACAGGTTTATAAAGGGCATGCTGAGAAAGCTGTGAGGGGGATTGGGGAGAGCGATCATTGGTTGGGATAGCTGTCACGTCTGCTGGCGATTGGCTGAACGGGGTCGCTAGAGTCGCTGTGACAGGTACTGGCTGGCTTTGCGACTGGAGTCTTAGTTACGGTTATTCATTTTTGCTGGCTCACTTCTGCCCATTATTCTCCTGGTCCAGGTTGGAGCCATCTTGTTGAGGCCCACCCCGCCCTCCGGTACCTCTGACCTTACACTTATATATGTATATATGAATTTGCACATATTCTAAATACTGAAAATATAAAGGAAACTTCTGGCAGTAAGAAAAGTAAAGGGTAGAATGTAGTTTATATATAGCTGAAATTACATAAAAACGATTCTTTGTTTATAACAAACATTGAAATGTGACCATGACTTTGCAACAGCATGTTTTGCATTGCCTGGTTTGACTACCAGGAGGTGTTTTGGGCTTGGCACTTTCAGTAATGAAAGCATGTGGTCATCTACTCGATTAGAACATGTCTCATTTCTTTTTAACTTGACAAGCATGCATGCCAGAGAACTATGCAGTTTTTCTCGTGTTTGATGTCTTTCTGTCTTTATTTTTTTTAGAAGTAGAGAGTTTGACATTCTTTTTGATTGCCTTTCTCTTTGTGATTTGGTAAAATCTCTTACTTAGTAGAATGCCAACCCTTGTAACATTTTTATTTTATTTTCTATTTTTATAGACTTAGGGAGTGCAAGTGCAGATTTTTTTCCACGCATATGTCATGTAGTGGTGAAGTCTGGCTTTCAGTGCATTCATCACTCAAATGTGTGCTGCACCCGATAGGTAATTTTTCAAGCTTCCCACCCTCCTACCTTTTGTAGTTTCCAACATGTAGTATTTTGATTGTGTGCTTGGTCAATGTGTGTTAGAAATGGAGGTTTCTGATATACAGAAAGTAGTGAAGACATAAAATATATTTAAATTCAACCCCAGATGCATCATCTTGAAAAAGATCTGAAAAAGGTTATAATTAAATTATATCTAATATATGGGTAAAAAGAATAAAACAAAAGGAAAAACTAAATCACTGAAACTTCAAAACAAAACAGTATGAGGATCAGCCTTCAAGAAATGCCAGCTATTTTCTTTTCTTTTTGAGTCAGAGTTGCTCTCTGTCACCCAGGCTGGAGTACAGTGGCACACTCAAGGTCACTGCAGCCTCGACGGGCTGGATTCAGGTGATCCCGTGTCAGCCTTCCAAGTAGCTGGAACTACAGGTGCACACCCACACGCCCAGCTAATTTTTTGATTTAATATAGAGACGAGGGCTTGCCAAGTTGCCCAGACTGGTCTCAAACCCCCAAGCTCAGGCATTCCTCTTGCCTCTGCCTCCCAAAGTGCTGGGATTATAGGTGTGAGCTGCAGTACCTGGCCCAAAATACATTTTTAAAAGAAGTTTAAGAAGTTAGATATAGTTCTGAGCTATGCTGAGGCATTAGCATATATTTGCTAAAACAATTTAGGGTGGTGTTGGATAAACATCTAAAGTATCCCATGGATTCTTTATCTAGCAGAATAAACTTTGAGACTAAATTTTATCTTGACATCAGAAGTGTAACATTGTATGCCGTAAACATAAAGGCAGAAAAAAAAGTCTTCAGAAGTTTTTCGGGAAATTGTACAGATGCCAGAGTCCCGCTCCAGTGAGTTCAGAGATTCCTGAAGGTGGAGACGGTGTCGGCAATTGTGAGAAAGTGAGAGAGACAGAGAGAGAGAGAGAGAGAGAGAGAGAGATTGAGACTTGGACAACTGTTCAGATTTGAGCAGAAGATGACCTTTATTGAGTGTTAACAGTGGGCTTTTAAACTCATATGTCTTTCATGGGAACACAAAACCAGGTGTGTGAGGGGCGTCCCCCCACCCACCAAATGTTCTTTCAGGTATGAGGAAGAAAATCTCATAACAGACCTAACCTTAATCCATGACTGACCTATCCTATAAACCCTTTTCATCCTATGCTAATTTATACTAATACCAAGTTAAATGATTCTATAGAAACTTAAATACTTACTTTACAACCTAAAGCCTTCCATCTCAGAATGTTTGGAATGTGGCCCAGTCCAAAGTTCATAGTGGGCTACCTGCAAGTAACCTAGCCACATTCTTTCAACAAAATGGCTGTCTAGGCGAGACCTCATCTCTACAATAAATCAAAATATTAGCCGGGCGTGGTAGCCCATGCCTGTAATTCTGGCTACTCGGAAGGCTGAGGCGGAAGGATCACCAGAGCCCAGCAGGTCGAGGCTGTGGTGGCTGGGAGCGGCCACTGCACTCCAGTCTGGGCGACAGAGTGAGACTCCAACTCAAAAAAATAAAATAAAATAAGAAAAAATAAACTTATATTTCTAGAACTATATTCTACAATTTATACCTTATCAACTTCAGTAAATCCTAAAATCACAACCCAGAAGCCTGTGACCAATACTAAGCTTCTTAGATGTGACCCGAGTTTGAACTGTAAGTTGTGTGAAAGCCAAAACCGCAGTTTGTGGAAAAATGGGAACAATGAGTTTCTGAAGTTAGTTTGTGTTCGTCCGGTCTCAGAGTTATATGCTTGAGCTTGCAGGAGTTTTTTCTGGCTGTAGTGCTAGGTAGAAAAGGGAGAGGAAATGGGGTCAACAGCTCCCAAATGCATCCTAGTGGTCTCGTGGTCAACGGCCCTTCCTGATCCTGACGCTCAGTGGGCCTCCGTGGCCGGCTCCCAACATACAGCAAGATATGTTAAAGCTCCTATAGTAGCTGTTTCATTCTTTTTACCCATTGACAAATTTTCAAGGTTTCTACCTAATGCTGACTTTTTCTTTGCTGGGCCAATCTGAGTCAAGTTCATTTCTGCTATTGTTTCTCTATGAATATTTTCTCACAAGTTCTTTTCATTTGACTCATAGCTGTACACATATGAGTTTTAAACCAAATCATTTCCACCATTAGTTTAAGTTGGTTTTCAACTAACTAGAACCAGAGCTTCCCACTCCCTGTAACACTGTTGCAAACTTATCTTTACCTAAATATAGATATTTGAGATGGGCATTCAAACACGATCTGCAGATTTTACCATTAATACCCTTACAGGCGGGCTCAAATCTGTGATCCCAGCACTTTGGGAGGCCAAGATGAGAGCATTGCCTGAGCCCAGGGATTTGAGACCAGCCTGGGCAATTTAGTGAGACCTCGTCTCTACAATAAATAAAAAAATTAGCTAGGTGTGGTGGCGCATGTCTATAGTTCCAACTACTTGGAAGACTGGAGGCAGAAGATTGCCTGAACCCAGCAGGTTGAGGCTGCAGTGTCCATGAACATGCCACAGCCTGGGCAATGGAGTGACAATCCAGCTTAAAAAAAAAAAAAATACATATATATATATACACCCTTACTTTAGAAACTCCCCTTCTTTTCATTTGACCCAAAAGATCCTAGTCTTTTCTATCCCTTTGTAGTTTGGAAGCAGTGACCTGAAAAACTAGAAGGAAACCATGACTGGGCAAAGCAGGGTAGCTACTTTAAGGTGCATTGTGAAGATAATTAGTGGTTCTGCCTCCAGGTTGGCAGCGCAGAGCTGTAGCCACTAATTTGGAGGGTGGGGGATGTTTGCTTAGTCATTGACTCATGGTGGTTCTTCTGTCATGTGGGAGCCAGGGGTGAGACCTAAATTTAGGAACACAAGCCTAGCTATCAATTGGGTGGTTCCCATGACTAGCTTTACCTGACTCTCATCACATCATTTTTTTAAAAAGGAGCATTATTCAGCATATGGAAATGGTGATGTGAGGTAGGGTGAATCATACAATTCAACATTCTGCCTCAGTTTGAATCAAGACAGCCTTGCACCTCACATTTGTGCTGTCCTCTCCACCTTCCAAAGGTGAGGAAAGTTGTACTTTTTATTAAGTATCTTTGGGAGCTGATGCTTCCATTTTTATGGTTCCTCTGCCTTGTTTTAGTGACCTCAAATGTCTAACATTGTTTTATAAATTCAGGCGTACAATTTTCATCCCAAAGTCCTAAGTGACATGCTATCCTGGGACTTTTAAGAAAGATTTTGTCTGAGTATACCACCTTCACCACCATTCTATTAGACTGTAACCAATGAGTTGTTGCATGAAGCAAAAAAACAATTACATAAGTGATTCTAAGCAGTAATATTTAGTAACTAAACTTGTGCCATGAAATTGGGGCATTAGAAACCTTATTGATAGCATCCATTTTTTGCGGGTCGTTTTTGGTTCCTCTTGGCTCATTTTGCATATAAATGAAAACCTTAATTGGTTGTATTTGACTTTGAATAAAACTTTAATGTTTGGAAAGAGTGAATTTATAAATGATTTTATGACCTGATTGAGGATCAAGGATTTTGGAGTGGGTTGGATTGTCTTCATTGAGTAAAAATGATTTACAAGAAGAAAAACAATTCTTCTTACTTGGCTTTGTGTGTATATATATATATATATATATATATATATTCTTTACAACTTAAAGTTGCTTTAAACAGGGTCCAAGTAGTTGTAGGAAAAGGTTGGTCTGCATTATCACCAAGACCAACATTTTGATTGTTGGAAATATTCCAATTTTTAACACAATTAAGTTGGTTGTGGTAATGAGAAAACCATCTTACTTTGGTTCTACCCTATACTGATCTATTGGCCAAGGGTGCATATTTATTGAAATTTCATCTACACGTTTTTAGAACTGTGAGTGGTGGAGTAGAATCAGAACTTCAGAAAATAAATGCCTCTTTCTGAAACCACTAATGAAACTCGTATCCTGAATTGTACCCTACATCTTTAAAAAAAAAAAGGAACAATTTATTTCACACTGTGGTCAACTGTGTCTCAAAATAAATGAAGGGAACATATACTATTTTTTTTTCTTGAGTTGGCGTCTCACTCTGTTGCTTAGGCTGGAGTGCAGTGGCTGCTCCCGGCCACCGCAGCCTCACCTGCTGGGCTCCGGCGATCCTTCCACCTCTTCCAAGTAGCTGGAACTACAGGCGCACGCTACCACGCCTGGCTAGTTTTTTGATTTATTGTAGAGATGAGGTCTCGCCAAGTTGCCCAGGTGGGTCTCGAACCCGCGAGCTCAGGCAATCCGCTCACCTCAGCCTCCCAAAGCGCTGGGATTACAGGCTGAGCCACCAAGCCCGGCTGGAACATATACTATTAAAACGGTTTGGCCTTGCCACATTTGGGACTTGTATGATTATTTGGTGAAGTTATTTAAGAGCTACTATGTCTTTAATGTGGTAAGAATATGGTTTCTAATTATATGATTTATTTTTTTAAAGATGGAATTCATTACTAAGAATCAAAAGTCAGACTATTGATAGTTTTTATGTGTGTTTTATAACAAAACACTTTTATATGTCCCTATGTTGAAAAACTTAGAAATGTTTAAAATAACCTAGCAAATTATCAATATTGATTTTTTTCTGCATTGTGCAAATAATTGGGACCCTCTATATAAGCATTTCTGATTATATGGTTTATTCTTGGAAAATACTGAGATACCTTTCATCTACATGGTGTTATTATTATTATTTTTTTTTTCTGAGAGGTTTTGAAGTGATCCTCTTTAGTGAATTCAGATTGTAAAATGAATAGACAGTGCAGGACATAGCATATGTTCTCCTTCTCACCCAATAGGACAGATTTGTTATAGGGAGGTGATAGTTGGGGTCAGAAATTTGACTTCTGTTCCATGAGATGCAGTCCTGTAGGGTGGTGAATGCAGGCCAGGATCCTAGATCCAGCTTTTCCCTTTGTGATCTTGGTGATTCACTTTCTTCCCTGAGCCCGTTTCCTCATACCACCATTCACAGTTCTCAAAAGGTGTGTCTTCCTGAAGACCAAACAGTCTAGGAATAATTTCAGTATTAGCCAGGCACAGTAGCTCACACTTGTAATCCCAGCACTTTGGGAGGCTGAGACAAGAGAACTGCCCGAGACCAGGGGTTCAAAACCAGCTTGGGCAACTTGGTGAGACCTCATCTCTACAATAAATCAGAAAAATTAGTCGGGTGTGGTGGCACGTGACTGTGATTCCAGCTATTTGAGGTGGAAGGATCACCTGAGCCCAGCAGGTTGTGGCTGCGGTGGCTGTGAGTGTGCCACTGCATTCCAGTTTGGGTGACAGAGTGAGACTCCGACTCAAAAAAAAAAAAAAAATTCAGTATTGGTTGATGGACCACAGTTTTTCTAAGACTGTTGAATCCTATTTAAAGCAACTATAAGAATTGGAATTGGAGCATGTGACTTGGGGAGGGTTCTTTCAGCTTGAGTATATTTTAAGCCTCTGTTGGAGGACAGTCTCTGCATTCCAAAGGATTTTGAACTCTGACAGACATTCCAAGCCTGTTGTCGCCACCATGACTTCTCCTTACCTTTTGGTGTATCTTCTAGTCCTCCTGAGTTCCCTGGCTCAGAAAATTTGCCACCACACTTGGGAATTGTTCTTGACTCTTCTCTCCCTACTACATCCACAGCTAACCAAGTTCCATTGGTTCTGCCACTTAAATAGAGTCAATCCTTACTGTTCCATGCTGGTGAAGACCACCCCTGGTATTTCTTACTTGTATTACTGTACTCTTGTGCTTCTTCATTCTCATCACCCAGAGACGACATCTAGACTCCTTACTGTAGCTCACAAGACTCTCCTCATATCTGCCTCTGCCATTTCTCCTGTGTCACCTCTTCTCACACTTCCTCTCCCATCAACCAGTCATATGCTCTGTTCTTAGTTCTTTGACAATGCCACATCCTTTCCCTCCTTGTGGCTTTCATGCCCGTAGTTCCCCCGTCTGATCATTCTTACAAGTTCTACCCTGTCCTCGGTCCCCTCCTTCCATTTGGTCAAGCCTCTTCATCTTTCAGGTCTTATGTTGAAAATCACTTCCTCAAGTGTTCTGTGATTCTTAGACAAGGTTATTTTGTTTTTCAGTAGCTTTTTGCAGTGCTTCTGCTGTAACATGTCACGGCTGGGATATCATTCATACTGTTTAATTTTGTATGTCCCTTTATTAGAGTGTGTGCTGCATGTAAGTAGGATGTTGTCTGTCCTATTCTGTGTGATAGTCTCAACCCTTGGCACAGTGCCTGGCACTTAGTAGGCATTCAGTAATACTTGCTAAATGAATACATGAAAGAAAGAAGAAAAAAGAGAAGGTGAAATCAACTGCATTCTCAATAAGGAAGAAAGCCCAGCAGGCTGCAGCTAAGCCTTCTTCCCCTCCTTCTTTGCCATCCTCCCATCCCATTTTCTGTTAGAAAACAGAAACTTCCCTGATGATAGAAGACCTTTTTCATTATCTTATAATCTCAAAGGAAGGAATGACTCCTCCTCTCAATAACATTATAGACCTTTGGTGAAGATATGCAAGCGGGCTCGGTGGCTCAGTCTGTAATCCCACACCTTGGGAGGCTGGGGTGAGTGGATGGCCTGAGCCTGCAGGTTCGAGACCCACCTGGGCAACTTGGCGAGACCTCATCTCTACAATAAAATAAAAAAAATCAGCCGGGCATGGTAGCGTGTGCCTGTAATTCCAGCTACTCGGAAGGCTGAGGCGGAAGGATCGCTGGAGCCCAGCAGGTCGAGGCTGCGGTGGCCAGAAGCGGCCACTGCACTCTAGTCTGGGCAACAGAGTGAGACTCCAACTCAAAAAAAAAAAAAAAAAAGTTCAAGTTTCTTATTGCTCTCTCAGAAGAGATGTGTCTATGTTTGATCAAGTTAAACTACTTAGATGACCTCAGATATGTTTTTCTGCTCTCAAAATGTTGTTAGTTCAATAAAATGTGTTTAGAGCTTTTCTACCTATCTTGTTATCACTTCTATAATATATTTAATACTAGTGACCCAGAGTGATTCACTGCTAATGTCATTGTCTTCAGTTGAATTTTTACTTCTTCTATCTTAACCTTTATAAGCATAAGTTCTTTGGCCTCTCCTGCTTTTTTTAATGATTGACACAAAAAACCTTGGTATTGAATGGGGTGGAGGGAGATTTAAGAGCTACCTATTCATTACAAAGAAGGTTCAATACCTTAGAAAATGCAAGAGACACCCTTATGGAAATTGGAACTGACAACCAATTCCTTATCAAAATCCCAAGTGCCCATGCCATAAGAGATAAGATAGACAAGTGGGACCTCATCAAACTGACAAGCTTCTGCAAAGTCAAAGAAACTATCAAGAGAGTAGGGAGACAGCCCACAGACAGGGAAAAAATATTTGCCAACTGTATGTCTGACAAACGCCTAACATCTAGGATTTACAAGGAACTCAAGCATGCTGAAAAGAAAAAAACAAACAGCCCCATTACAAAGTGGGCAAAAGATATGAATAGACACTTCTCAAAAGAAGACATACAAGTAGCCAACAGATACATGAAAAAATGCTCAGCCTCACTAGTCATCAAAGAAATGCAAATTAAAACTACATTGAGATACCACTTAACTCCAGTCAGGATGACTATGACCAATAACTCAAAAAAAAACCAACAGATGCTGGAGAGGATGTGGCAAAAAGGGATCACTTCTACACTGTTGGTAAGGAATGTAAACTAGTACAGCCTCTATGGAAAGCAGTGTGGCAATTCCTAAAAGATCTAAAAATCGAGCTTCCATACAACCCCACAATCACCCTACTGGTAATATACCCAGATGAACTCAAATCACTCTATAAAAAAGATACCTGCACACGTATGTTTATCACAGCATTCATTATTCATAGTAGCAAGAACATGCAACCAACTGTGCTGCCCATCAAAAGAGGACCAGATTAAAAAATGTAGTAATGTGGTACACATACACGATGGAATACTACACAGCCATAAAGAACAAAATCATGAACTTCACACCAACCTGGATGGACTTAGAGTCTATAATACTGAGTGATCTTTCACAGAAACAAAGAACTTAGTATTACACATTCTCACTCATAAGCGGACCTTGAACAATGTTCATAATACTATAAGAAAAAGATTGGCAGTAGTAGGAAACTGCCAGAGGAAGGGGGGACACACCTCATTGACAAGTGTACCTGCATAATGAACATTCGTATACCTGCATAATGAACATTCGTATACCTAACCCTGAATTGTACCCCACATCTTTAAAACATTAAAAAAAAAAACAGCAACAACAACAACAAAAATCAAAGATGATTCAACAGCATAGTGACCTTAAAAGTGTGCAAGGCTAGTCTAATTTGTTCTAGTGTATATCTTTGCTTTCTCCTCCTCAAGGAGGCAATTGCATTGCTGTTTAGAAAATGGGCTCTGGGCTGGACTCAGTGGCTCAGCCTATAATCTCAGCACTTTGGGAGGCTGAGGCGAGTGGATTGCCTGAGCCCATGGGTTCAAGACCAGCCCAGACAACTTGGTGAGACCTTGTCTCTACAATAAATAAAAAATTAGATAGGCATGGTATCGTGTGCCTGTAGTTTCAGCTACTTGGAAGGCTGAGGTGGAAGGATCGCTGGAACCCAGCAGGTTGATGCTGGAGTGGCCGTGAGTGTGCCACAGCACTCTAACCTGGGCAAAACAGTGAGACTACAACTCAACCCTCAAAAACAAAAGCAAAAAGGTAAATGGGCTCTGATATCAAAACCTAGCTCTGGAACCTTCTAGATGATTGATCTGGAACAAGGTACTTAACCTTTTAGGGTCCCAGTTTCCTTATCAAACAAATGCAAATAATAATAGCATCTACCTCTTACGATTTTGAGGAAAATTAAATGAAGTACTGCATGTCAAGTGTTCCCCATGGTGTCTGGTACATGTTCAACATGTCAACCATTAAGTATTATAAATAAGTCTCTGGTCTTAGCAAAATACTTGTTCGATGATAATTATTTGCATAACTGTGAAGAAAGAAGAACTATAGTAGTTTTAACTTTGGTGGACAAGAAAAAATGGTCTCAGGTGCTGAGTGCAGAGAGTTGGGCTAGGATCGAGATCATTTTGAGTTGGCTGCTTACTAACTATACCACTGAAGGTACAGTCAAAGCTCTCTGGGCCTTGACTTTTTTTTTTTAAATTGGAGTCTAACTCTGTCATCTAGGCTAGAGTGCAGTAGCACACTGATGGCCACCGCAGCCTCCACCTACTGGGCTCGGGCAATCCTTTAGTCTCAGCCTTCCAAGTAACTGAAACTACAGGCATGCGTCACCTTGCTGACTATTTTTTAAAAATTAAGTGTAGAGATGAGGTCTCATCTAGTTGCCCAGGCTGGTCTCAAACCCATGGGCTCAGGCAATCCTCTCACCTCAGCCTCCCAAAGAGCTGGGATTATAGGCGTGAGCCACTGTGCCCGGGTGGCCTTGATTTTTTGTTTTCTTCCTTCTCAATTTTTATACCTTTGATTTCCTTTTCCTGTCATTAGCTAGCTATGGTCTATACTATGATGTGGAAAAGCTGTAGTGAGAGAGGCCATCTTTGCTTTGTTTCTGATCTTAGAGGGAAAGCTTCTAGTTTCTCACCATTAGTATAATGTCAGTTGTAGTTTTTCGTAAATGTTCTTTATCAAGTTGAGGATGTTGTCTTCTATTTCTAGTTTACTAAGTGGGTTTTTTTAAAAATCATGAACGGGTATTGAGTTTTTCCAAATGTTTTTTCTGCATCTATTGATATAATCATGTAACTTTTCTTCTTTAGCTTGTTGAAGTATAAATTACATTTATTTATTTTTGATGACTGATTCTGTCTTGCATTCTGGGATAAATCCCACTTGGTTGTGGTGTGTAATTATATTTATGAATTTTTGGATTTGATTTGTTAATACTATGTTGAGGATTTTTGCATCTATGTTCATGAAAGAATTTCTTCAGTTTTAAGATGAGAAGGTTTGCACTAAATCGGCTTTATTGTCCTTTCTAACGCTAGCATTTTGTGAATCTAGGAATGAGCTATTATTTCATTTTAAATACCTCACTGTGGTAGACACTAAATAAATATTTGCTCAATTGAATGGAATCTGCTGACTTTATCTTTGGAATGTAGAAGGTTTGGTATTATGATACTGAGTTGTAATGAGATGGAAATCAGTGATGATGATTTTTGAGATTAAAAATAAAAAGACATAAAATTCAAAGCCAGAGACAGACCATGGATTAATTTGTTAGTCTGCCATAACAAAATACCGCAAACTGGAAGGCTTAAACCTCAGAAATATATTGGGACATAGTTCTGGAGGCTAGAACTCCAAGATCAAGATATTGACAGGATTGGTTTCTCTGGGGACTTTGAAAGTAAATCTGTTCCATGCCTCTCTCCTGGGTTCTAGTGGTTTGCTGGTCATCTTTGGTGTAATTTTGCTTCTATTACATTGTTCCTGTCTTTGCTTTTATTTTTTCAAGTTATTCTCTCTCTTTCTCTCTGCATGTCTAGGTCCAAGTATGAGTCCACCAGTCATATTGGATTAGGGACCTACCATACTCTAGTATGACTTCATCTAAATTAATTACGTCTACAATGATGCTATTTCCAAATAAGGTCAGATTCTGAGGTACGATTCCATTTATAACAACCGGATTATTCTGTCCTTTTACTATAACTACCCATCTAGTCTTCCTTCCTTCTTTTCTTCCATCAGATGTTATTGTGCAATATAGGTGGATGGATAGCAGATAATTTTGTGAGGAATTCTCATTATAGAGAGAACATTAATATTTACATAAGTGGCATTTGCTAATTTGCAGCAGTTAACCTTTTAATTTGTAGATTACTGACAGCTGACACGTGCATAACACATGCCAATATTTTGTTTTCATGTCGTTTCATTTTTTTCCCTCTTACTGTTCCTTTTATTCTGTTCTTCCTAACTCTTTTCTCCTTTCCAGAGTCACTTAATTTGCTTTCCTTTCTGAGCGTTTCACTTGTGATAAGTAGATAGTTCTACCACCAGATGGTGTGCAAGGATTGGCCTAAGAATTGAAACGTGTTGGCAAACGTGATTGCTTTTCAACATTTGAAAGATGCTAACATAACAGACCAAAAATGAGATTCTGAGATTGATAACAGGCCAAAAATAAGATTCTGAGATTGTGTAGATTTAATTATCCATATAAATTTTCTTTTCCTTTATTATAGAAACAGAAACAAGAGCTGGAAATCTTGATGGGGAAAAAACCCTATAAAATTTGATGTATAAATGTAAATGAGAGACTTGGACTTCAGAATAGATTTGACTGTAATATTAGGCTGAGATATAGAAACAAGGTTTTTGAGACAGAAGACTACCTCCTCAAATGGGTAGTTTCAAAAGCCACAGAGAGGAGGTATCTCTTGAGCTCAGGAAAGCTGTAGAGAATTCAGTAGTGACTCTGGCCATTATCTCATTCAGCAGCCTCAGATGAGGCCTGCAGCTGAATACAGCTCGCCCACTCACAGGGTGCTTTGTTTAGCTTACATGAGGTTTTAAGATTGTTTTATTATTCATTGCTAACATTAAAACAATCCCAGGCTGGGTTCGGTGGCTCAGCCTGTAATCCCAGCATTTTGGGAGGCTGAAGTGAGTGGATTGCCTGAGCCCGCGGGTTTAAGAACAGCCCGGGCAATTTGGTGAGATCTTGTCTCTACAATTAAAAAAAATAAAAAATAAAAAAAGCCAGGTGTGGTAGTGCGTGCCTGTAGTTCCGGCTACTTGGAAGGCTGAGGCAAAAGGATCGCCAGAACCCAGCAGGCTGATGCTGGGGTGACCGTGAGTGTGCCTCTGCACTTCAGCCTGGGTGACAGAGTGAGACACCAACTCAAAAAAAAAAAAAAAAAAAACCCCAACATGTCACCTAATCATCTAACTTTCAAGCTTCTTTTGGAAAAAAAATCTGAAGATCTGTCAATAGTGACTAATAATACTTTGTATCTGTCTCTTTCAACTTCTATTGTGTTATATTGAATCTTTATACTCATTTAATATGTTATCTGTCTCTGCCCAACCTGTGAAAGGCATTTGAATATTGACCCTGCTCTCCCATTTCATAGATGAAGACAAGAGGTCTGGAGATAAGCGCTAACAGTTTGTTCAGGCCATATCTGCTTTCTAATTCCCACTAACCCATGGCACTTCTGTTAATATAAACTGTTGGGGAAAGAGCAAAAGGGATTTACCATAAAGGAGTGATGCAGTTCAAGTAAAGAATCAGGAGGGAAGGTAAAAACTAAAATTTACAGAAATATAGCTTCCTGCTACTTGGGAGATGGGAGTATCTCCTGAGTCCAGAAGTTTGAGGCTGTAGTGAGCTATGACTGTGCTACTATACCCTAGTTTGGGCAACCGATCGAGACTCTGTCCAAAAAATAAAATAAAATAATGTAAAATAAAGTGTAATATAATGTAAAGTAAAGTAAAATAAAATAAAATAATAAAATAAAATCTGCAGTTACTGAGTTATAGAAAAAGCCATTATAAGAACATATACACATAAGTGAAAAAATGGGAGACCCTGAAAACAACACCTTATAGGGAACTTGGAGAGGATGAATAAATACATAGGTAGAAGACCACTGGTCAACAGCCAAAAGAAAGAAACTCCAAATGTCTCATCTGCAAGCTTGGGTTATTTTGGGGATAAACTTATTTAAGTAATAGTAGGTGGAAAGGGATTGAGACCAGGTGACTGAGGAGACAAGGTCAGCAAATGAGGTAGAAATCAGATGGTTTATTTCCCACAAATGCCTTTCTGGTACCTATGAAGTGGCTGTCAGGAGACTCTTTCTGTCAGAACATGAAAACGAATTAATGAAATAAATAATGGGGTAGCAATGGAGTGATTCCAACGGGGGAAGCAGATAATGTTTTTGCCTGCCTCAATGAAGCCAAATGGGAGGGTAATTGGGAGTGGCTGACTCCTGATGATTTATTAGCGATAGCAGACATTTACTGAGTGCTTGCTCTGTGCCAACCTCTGCACAAAGAGGGTGATGTGTGTGATATCATTTCATCCTCCTAATATCACGGAAGGTCATTACCATCATCACCCCTATTTTATAGATGAGAAGACTGAGAACCACAAAGATTGGAAACTTTTTGAAGTCCACTTAGCTCATAAATGACAGAGCCAGGATTAAAGTGCAAGCTCTCAAGCTATCGATTACCACAGTGTTCCCACTTAACAACCAGGCTACCTCCCTCTCTCCCCTGCTGGCCAAGGATGTGGCTTAGGCTAGTGACAAAGCCCAGCAAGCCCTGGTCCAAATCTGAAACAGCGATTTGGCAGGATGGCAGTTAACACATTTGAAAAAGATAACATTTTAATTTGTGGCAGGTAATAAGTTTGTTTTAAATGGTCACTAAGAGCTGGCCATGATGGCTCATGCCTATAATCCCAGCACTTTAGGAGGCTGAGGTGAGAGGCTTGCCTGAGCCCATGGGTTTGTGACCGGCCTGCCAGCCTAGGCAAACTGGTGACTCCTCATCTCTACAATAAATAAAAAAATTAGCCAAGCATGGTGGTGCATGTCTATAGTTCAGCTACTTGGAAGGTTGAGGCAGAAGGATCACCCGAGCCCAACAGGTTGAGGTTGCCGTGGCCGTGAGTGTGCCACTGCACTCCAGCCTGGGCGACAGAGTGAGAGACTCCAACTCTAAATAAATAAATAGATAGATAGATAGATAGGTAGGTAGTCACTAAGTTAAAGAACTGGCAGGTATTACCGAACCTTCTTCCTAGGAATATGTGTAAATGACATCTGGGAAACCAGTCTGGCAAATCTTCTTTTCTCCAGAGCATGCTGGTAAAATCTATACTAAGGGTAGATCACAAAAGGTTAAGCAAATGACTTTTTTAGGGAGAAGGCAACTTGGTTGGTGGAAGAGGAAACTGCATATGGCTGGAGCCATTTGAGGAGGTGAATACTCATATAACATCTTGGTGAAGAAACAGTGGACATCCCTTCTTTTCACTTTCAGAAAGCTTCTCTGATGGAGGTCTAGACCAAGGGGAGATGCTTGAAAGGCAGCAGCCTTGATAGTCTTGTGCCTTTCAGAGCAAGCTTAGGGGAAGGAAATCAGGAGAATTTATTTTTGTTTTTGAGTCACCGTCTCACTTTGGTGCCCAGGCTGGAGTGCAGTGGTACTCTCATGACTCACCACAGCCTCAACCTCTTGGGCTCAGGCTAACCTTCCACCTCAGTCCTCTGATTAGCTGGGACTACAGGCATGTGCTACCACGACTGGCTAATTTTTTGATTTTTTGTAGAGGTGAGGTCTCTCCTTGTTGCTCAGGCTGGTTTCAGACTCCTGGGCTCAATTAATAATCTCACCTTGCCCCTGCCCCCCGAAAGTGCTGGGATTATAGGCATAAGCCACTGTGCATGGCCAAAATCACGATAATTATTAAAGGGCTCATCTCTACATGCAAAGGTAAAATGTGGAACCCTGGAGGAATGAGTGCTCAGATCAGTTGTGTGTAACATGTTTATAATTGATCTAGCATTAAGAAGAGGATAGCTGGGTCTCTTGGTTTGCAGATGCTATTAAGTTCTTCTGTCCAGCAACTGTTAAACCAGACAGGATAAGCTGCCAGAAGATCTGGCAAATACAAGTGCTAATTGAGTTTATTGCATCTGGAGAAAAGTAATCTCAGCTGCAAATTTATGATGCCTAATAAAAGCCTGGGCTTTTAAAGGAAGGCTACCTCAAGAAAACTGTAATGTTTCTAATCCTTGTAGAAAACCCAAGGCAATTCTCTACCCCGAATATTAATACAGGGCTGGTTGCCATTTCTCAGAATTTAATAATTACCCCAATATGTGAGTTCCTGTTATGATCAAGAAAGAGAGTGAGACATGATTCAGGAAGAAAAATGCAAAATGATAAGGGAATTAAACCCATGGTAGAAAAATAAGCTCAAGAGGGGAGACTTCTTTAAAGGTGAAGACTGAGGGTAACACAGTAACTTACTAAAACATATGGGATCGGCACAGTCTCAGCAACAACTTTTACAAATTTTTTCTCTTTAAAACTTGTAGGTGGTTGTAGGGAATGAGGAGATATTGGTCAAAGGGTGCAAAGGCTTAATTAGACAAAATGAATAAGCTCTGGAGATCTAATGTATAGTATGTTGGCTATGGTTAATCATAATGTAGTACACATGAACATGCACACACACACACACACACACACACACAAATGATAGCTATGTGAAGTGATGGATATGATATGCTAATTAGATTGACTGTGGTAATAATTTTATAATGTATGTATATACATGTAAGTCACATTTTATGCCATAAATATATACAGTATTTATTTGTCAATTATACCTCAATAAAGCTAAAAAAGATGATCAGGGACATTAGAACTCAGATAAAATGTTATATGCTTCAAAGTAAAATCAGGATATATGTTAAATCAGGATATATGTTAGCCTCTAGTTAGGGGCTAGTAAACTCATGGTACTTTTATTTTATGAACTGGTACAGATTAAAAAAACCTGCATTAGGTAAAGTGAAATGATAGTTTATAATGGATAATTTAGAACAATTAATGTGTTTTAAAGTTTTCCCTCTAACGTTTTGCACTTAACATGAAGAAGGAGAGGGAATAATAACATTACAGAATAACGAATGTCATTTTTATTTTTAATGTGAAATGTAGATATTCTACCATTTCTTATTTATTCTTTTTAAAATTACTTTAAAAAATCTAGTTATCTATATGTATATTTTTCAAAACTCAAGTAGTGTTAAATAATTTATAATAAAAACAGCAACCCCCTCTACTTTCCCAAGTTTCTGTCTCAGGGGTAATTACTTTCAATAATTACAGCATATTCTTTTGCTCTTTACCTCTATATTTCTAATTAATATGTTTATGTTAATAGTTTTTCATTATTTTCTGTATTATCTCCTGACTTCCTGTTACGGTAATTGAGCATTTACTTCTCTTCTGTTCACTCTTCCCCTCCCTCTAACACTAACACATACACACACACACTTCCGTCCGGAATGGTGGCCTTCTTGGCTTGGTATGTGACTGTCACTCTGGCCTTTCCTTTCACCAGCATTTTGCATTGGTTTCCCCATATCCTAGAGAACATAGCTAACTTTTTCTTGTTTTACTCCGTTTGCTGAAGTACATCTTCCCAGTGGCTTCTTAAATACTGGAGGCAAATTGATTTTCTTCTCTGTGTTTTTGTCTTTGCACGTGTGAAAATGTCATATGTCCTTTCAACTGTTTCACTTGATGAATGCTTTGGCTGGATGCAGACTTCTCATCTTTCAGCATCTAGTATTGCAGGTGAGGATCTGATGCTATTCTGACTTCTGATCTATTGCATGTTAATTGTCTTCCTGGAACCTCTTAAGCTACACTCTCTATTTTGCTTGTTTGGAAGTTTTGTGCTGATGTACTTTTTTTTTTTTTTTTTTT
>NW_007253525.1:430829-434314 GCF_000164805.1 Carlito syrichta
TTTTTTTTTTTGAGTTGGAGTCTCACTCTGTCGCCCAGACTTGTGTGCAGTGGCCACTCCCCACCGCAGCCTCGACCTGCTGGGCTCCGGCCATCCTTCCGCTCAGCCTTCCAAGTAGCTAGAACTACAGGCGCACACTACCACACCCAGCTGATTTTTGATTTATTGTGGAAATGAGGTCTTGCCAAGTTGCCCAGGCGGGTCTCAAACCCTCAGGCTCAGGCAATCCACTCACCTCGGCCTCCCAAAGCACGGGATTACAGATTGAGTCACCAAGCCTGGCCTGTGCTGATGTACTTTTAAAATTCATTGTGCTGCACGCTTGAAGAGTTTTTCTTAAGTGGAAGTCTCATCTATTTAGTTCTAGGAAAAATTTTGAATTATTTCTTTGATATTTTCTTCCTCTCCATTATCTCTGCTCTATCTTTCTTGACATTACACCTTCTTGTTTGGCCCCCTATCTTTTCCTCTGATTTCTCATCCATTAAAATAAATTTATTTTAAAGATATGAGCTTACTATGTTGCCTGGGTTTGCCTTGAACTCCTGGGCTCAAGTGATCCTCCTACCTCAGTCTCCTGAATAGCTGGGACTACAGGCTAACACCACCATGCCCAGCTTACATCTCTCCCTGCCCACGCCCAATTTCTTGGAGATTCTTTTGGCTTTATTTTGGTTATCATATTTTTTTTTTTTTTTTTTATGAGTTGGAATCTCACTCTGTCGCCCAGACTGGAGTGCAGTGGCCACTCCCGGCCACCGCAGCCTTGACCTGCTGGGCTCCGGCGATCCTTCTGCCTCAGCCTTCCAAGTAGCTGGAACTACAGGCGTGCGCTACCACACCCGGCTAATTTTTTGAGGTCTCGCCAAGTTGCCCAGGAAGGTCTCGAACCCGCGGGCTCAGGCAATCCACTCACCTCAGCCTCCCAAAGCGCGGGATTATAGGCTGAGCCACTGAGCCCAGCTGGTTATCATATTTTTTAACTTTCAAGAGTTTTTTAAAAAAATAAAACCCTATTTTTGTTCTATTAACATAGAAACTCCATCTTCTTTTTAACTCTCTGAATATATTGTGTATGTATAAGACAATTTTTATTTATTTATTTTTTGAGAAAGCAAAGTTTATTGAGAGGACAGAAGAGCCCAACAGTGAGAGGGGACCCAAGGGGGTTGCCCAGACAATTTGTTTTGCTCCATGCTTTGTCACTGTATCTAGTGGTTTGCCTTTTTTTCTATTTGTTCTTTTCTGCCTCTTTCTTATTAGAGACTATTTTCAAATGCCTGGGGACCCTTGGTCTCTTGTTTAGAAGCAAGTTGCAAAAATGCTGCTAGGCAGTTCTGAGGACACTTAGGTTGACTGGAGGCATCATAGTGCATAGAGGTCTTTTCTCTGCCATTTTGTGTCTTCAAGGAAGAATCATTCAGTTGCTTGAATGAAGAGATGAGTTTTTTTGTACAACAAAGCTAGGGGTGCAGGCCCAAGAACTTTTTTCTTTTAGATGAAGATATATGGCTTTTCAGGCTCTGAATTAGGGTTAAGATCCAGGGGGGTTACAGACATCTATAAATATTTCTTCTTGAGGGCATAGATGATGTATGTAAGCCTTCTGAATGGTAATGGGAGCCTTAAGCATATAAAAACTGGCATTGCACACATGTGAGCATCTCAGATTATGTAAAGTATTGCTTTTTGTGGCCAGTGTCAGCAGCAGCTGCTTAGGGGTCGACTGAGTCTGGGGCCTGCAGCAAGAGGGCTAAGTGGCCCTCCAATTATATGACCTTCACTAAAGTTCTATACCCTTGAATAAAGTTGGTGGGGGCCGAGTATGGTGACTCAAGCTTGTAATCCCAGCACTTGAGAGGCTGTGATGAGAGGATTGCCTGAGCCCACGGGTTTGAGATCAGCCAGGCAACTTGGCGAGACCTCGTCTCTACAATCAATAAAAAATTAGCCAGGTGAGGTAGTGCATGCTTGTAGTTGCAGCTACTTGGAAGGCTGAGGCGGAAGGCTCGCCGGAGCCCAGCAGGTAGATGCTGGGGTAGCCGTGAGCGTGCCACTGCACTCCAGCCTGGGCGATGGAGTGAGACACCAACTCAATAAACAAAACAAAACAAAAAACAAAGCCAGTGGGAACTTAGCATGGGGTGTATGTGTGTGTGTGGGGGGGAGCAGTGGTATGTGTGTGCATATATATGTGAATCCTCACTTAGCTGTAGTCCCTGGAAATATTGCAGGTGGCAAATGTCAATTACTCTATTGGTAGGCTTTCAGCCAGTCTCCCTGTTTTCAGAACTTAGCTTTATCTCTGTCTTCTTGGACACATTGCCTTCAAATGTTGCTCTCAGACATTCTCTGATGGGAGGGAGTTGGCTGGCTTCTCTTTGGAATTATCCTTTAAGTGACAACTTTCCTTATTTCGCTAAATCAGTCAGCACACTTCTGTCTCCTTTCTGCCTTCCAAAGATTGATTGAAGGTTTTTCTCAGCTCAGGAACACTTTTCTCTCTTAGATGAAGACACATGGTTTTGTAGACTATGAATCTTTAAGATGTAGGAGAATTGCAAGGATCTATAAACATTTCTTCTTCTTCTCCTTCTCCTTCTTTTTTGATTTGGAGTCTCACTCTGTCACCCAGGCTGGAGCGCATTGGCACGCTCACAGCCACCACAGCCTCGACCTGCTGGGCTTAGGCGATCCTTCTGCCTCAGCCTTCCAAGTAGCTGAAACTACAGGCATGCACCACCATGCCCGGCTATATACATAATATATACATATTATATGTATATATATGTTCTTCCTTGTATCCAACATTATCTAAGACTTTAAATATGAACACCAAATATAAAGCTGCTTTCCTGCTAATATTTACTTCCTGACCAGTTTCACGTTTAAACTTTTTTTTGCTTTATTTTTTTACCTGCTCTGAACGATGTTGTCACTGGGTTCGGTGTCATTGTCACTGTTTTAGTCAAGTCATCGTCTTCCTTCACTACCTTCTCCTCTTCCTTTTAACCATAACCAATAGCAAGAAATGCATTTTACGCCACTACTCAGTATAAGTATATGCAATTGGCATAAAAGTTTCTTGAAGTAATACTTCCCTTATTATGTGTGATGGCTTCGATATGTTGATTGTGATCTACTAATTTTGTTTCACAACCTACTAGATCACAGCCAGTTGTTACGAAAACAATGCTCTAGTTAATGTGAACAAAGCTGAAACTATATGTTCTTCCTTTCTTCCTCCTTTACTTTCTTCATTCTGTTGCCAGAATTAAATAACATAGATTTGAAATTAGAGAAAAATAATAATTAGGGCTACCCCTTCTTTTTTTTTTTTTTTTGAGTCGGAGTCTCACTCTGTCGCCCAGACTGGAGTGCAGTGCCCGCTCCCGGCCACCGCAGCCTCGACCTGCTGGGCTCCGGCGATCCTTCCGCCTCAGCCTTCCGAGTAGCCGGAATTACAGGCATGCGCTACCACACCC
>NW_007253525.1:434422-491150 GCF_000164805.1 Carlito syrichta
CACTCACCTCAGCCTCCCAAAGGCGCAGGATTACAGGCTGAACCACCGAGCCCGGCTAGGGCTACTCCTTCTTAACAAGGCAGCATGGATCATTTTTGTATATTCCTTATTCACTATTGTTCTCTTAATGCGTATGTAACTGTCTTCTTCGTCGTGTAGCTAAGGGACATTTGGTCTGGTTACCTTTGTATGAACTCTTCTTTTTTTATGACTTAATTTTTTTTTAGAGCAATTTTAAGTTCACAGCAAAATTGAGTGGAAGGTACAGAGACATCCCATATACCTTCTGCCCCATGCATGCAGAGGCCTTTCCCATTATCAGTGTCTCCCACCGGAGAGGTCCAGTTGTTACAATCTCTAAGCCTACACTGACTAATCATTGTCAGCCAAAGTCTACAGTTTACATTAGAGTTTATTCTTGGTGTTGGACAATCCATTGGTTTAGGCAAATGTATAATACCATGCATCCACCATTACAATATCATACAGGGTATTTTCACTGCCCTAAAAATCCTCTGGGCTTCACCTATCTATCCCCTCCCCTACACCTCCATCACCACTGGCAATCACAGTCTGTTCTTTTTGCCACACTGTAGGGTCTTTTGAGTAGTGGGGCCTCTCTTTGAGGTATAGTTTCATTTGTTGAAAAACTTTGACATTTACTTAGTATTGGCCTTCAGATAGAATGTTGACTAATTTTCACAGAACTCACTAATATTCTTTTAATTAAGCATTTTTTTCTAATTATAGAATCATACATTTGAATTTTGGAAAATTTCAGGTAATTAGAAGAAAATATTTATAATTTCACCATTCTTAGATAACCACTATTACCAGTTTAAACATTTTAATGTATTTCCTTCATATAATTTTTTGTGGAATAGCTTTACATTTTTTGCTATAATACTACACATACAATTTTACATTCTTTTTATAACTTAACATTCGATCATAGGCATTCTTTTTTTTTTAGTTGGAGTCTCATTCCTTCACCAAGGCTGGAGTGCAGTGGCACGCATGCTCACAGCCACCCCAGCTTCAGCCTTCTGGGCTCCAGCAATACTTCTGCCTCAGCCTTCTAAGTAGCCGGAACTACAGATGTGTGCTACCACTCCTGGCTATTTTTAATTTTATTGTAGAGACGCTCTCGCCAAGTTCCCTGGGCTGGTCTGGAACCCCTGGGCTCAGGCAATCCAAAGTGCTGGATTGAGCCACTGAGCCCGGCCAGGCATTCTTACTTCATTTAAATCATGTAACAAATATCATTTAAACATTCATCTATTACTGGATATTTAGGTATTTTCTAGTTTTATTTATTAGTTCTATAAAGAACTGTGGTAAAAATGTAAAAATCTAATGCCTAAATATTTACTTGCATTTTAAGGCGTATTTTTTTTTTTTTTGGTAGAACTGGGTTGCCCAGGTTAGTGATGTATCCCTGGGCTCAAGCAGTCCTCCTGCCTTGGCCTCCCAAAGTGCTGGAATTACAGATGTGAAAAACCACACCCAGCTTAAGGCACATTCTTGAGATAGATTTTACAAGTAGACTTACTGGGTCCAAAGGTATGGACCTTCTTGACACTGCTGAGTCACTTTTCAGGAAAGTTGGAGTACTAGTGAGGGCCATTGTTTTTATTTATTTTATTTTATCTTATTTTATTTTATTTTGAGTTGGAGTCTCACTGTGTCGCCCAGGCAGGAGTGCAGTGGCGTGCTCACAGTCACCACAGCCTCGACCTGCTAGGCTCAGGCAATCCTTCCACCTCATCCTTCCAAGTAGCTGGAACTACAGGCGCAAGTCACCACACCTGGCCAAATTTTTTGATTTATTGTAGAGGTCAGATCTCACCAGGTTGCCCAGACTGGTCTCGAACCCTTGGTCTCAGGCAATCCTATCACCTCGGCCTCCCAAAGTGCTGGGATTACAGGCTTGAGCCACCATTCCTGGCCCATTGTTTTTTAAAGATGAGAGAGACTTAGGGCTATTCAGCATCTGCATGTAAGGAGTGCCAGAAGAGGAGCATCAACTAGCAATGTAAGAATGATGAAGCCATACTCCCAGAGAAGTAGGTGAGGGTTGAAAGCCAGGACGTAAGAAATGTGTTCCCTGACACAAGAAGAAAAATATCAGGTTTGGGGTAGATGTGACCAAGTGTGTGTACATGGGGATGCAGATGTGGGGGGAGCTAAGGAAATCTCCCCAGAATGACATATATCCTCTCCTCAGAGTCAGGGAGTAAGGATGAGATGAGGAGCATGGTGATTTGGAATAACCCCTTTGGAGAGTAGAAGAGGAGGATGCTTGGGAATTCTTTGCATTCAGAAGTACCTGGAAAATTTCCAAGTACCTCTGGAGATTCTGCTGAGCTTGGCTATCACATTTTTATGGTAGTATTGATCTGTGACAGCCTCTATGATTTTTCTTAGGCGTGCCTGATGCCTCCATATAGAAGCAGAGATGAGAGTGGATGGGCTGATCCAGGTTGGGAATTTGCAGTGGCTGCAGAGGTTGGGAAAGGGACCGAGGGAGATGAGAACCATATAATAGTGTTGTTTAAGTGATGTGTCTTGTGACCTGGGCCACCAGAGGAGGGGCCTGTCAGGTTGATGGAACTGGAGGAAAGGAACATAGTTTGTCTATTTATATTTGCAGCTTGGACCCTGAGATACAAGCCAGTCTTGAAAAGGTGGCATTCATGGTGTGGCAATGTTGGGGACAGGAAAGCTTCTTGGAAGCTGAAGCTGGTTGTGGGTTCATTTCGTGGTCTGAGTAATGCTTGGCTACTCACCCTTGATACCAATAAATCAAGGGGCAGGGTACTGGTAGAAAGAAGTTTATTTATTTCTTCTTCTTCTTCTTTTTTAAATTGATTTATTGTAGAGATGAGTTCTCCTCAAGTTGCCCAGGCTGGTCTTGAACCTGTGGGCTCAGGCAGTCCTCTCACCTCAGCCTCCCAAAGTGCTGGGATTTTAGGCATGAGCCACTGCACCCGGCTAGAGGTTTATTTCTGAGTTTGAATCCAGGGAACAGGGTAGACTCAAGGTCTTTCTAAAATGGTTCAGCCCACCCTTCAGGCCTCGCAGTCCACTTTTATAGTCCAGAGTTGTTGGTACCTATACATCAGCCACATGACCAGTAGAGCATTGTATAGAACTTAAGTTACAGCTGCATTTTACATTTAGATGGTGACGTTTAGAATAAAGGAAGCTTACAAGGTGTAAGTCATCATGTGTTGCAAAGGTTATGCAAATCACAAGACTTACCATTACATGGATACTATTTGGTTCAAAGAAAGGGAGTCAATAGGGATTACATATTTGGGCATAGTCCAAAAAAGAAGTGTATAGACGGCAAATGCATAGAGGACAAGGGGACTCTGAGTAACGTGCTCAGAAATGTGCAGGACCGCTTGAGTCTTTGCCATGCCCTTCTCTAGGGGCTGTGGCAATATGGGGGGACATCAGTGGGTCCTTGTATCAGGTCCAGGTCAAGAGTAGGGAAATTTGCAAACGTTAAGAACCAAAGCTGCTATTGGAAACCTTCACTGTTCCTCTTTAACTAGAAGGAAGATACTAACACTGGCTAGAAGACTAAATAGATTGGTGCTATTCTGCTTTGTGCTTCCCTGGAAGGCCTAAAGTTGCCTCCCTAGCCATGCTTCTGAAATGTGTGATAAGAAAACACCCAGAGTAGTTCATGTTCTGGGTCAAAATCTGAGTTTGAGGCTGTGCCCAATTAGGTCAAGAATTACTCTAGTGGACACTCTGAGAACGAGGAATACTTGATTCATCTGATATCTTTATATTTGTGGGATCATCTGTGACCAAACTAAACCCCTCAAAATGGAGGCTGACAAAAACGACCCCTTCTGAGGGCGGGATAAGAGAGGTCTTGGTGAAGCCAGGTACCCACCTAAGGCAAAACATTTGGACCAAGTATAAGAAGTCAACCCCGCTTGACACACTTGGGATATTATAGTTATTGCTGGAGTTAGTATTTGCAGGGACAGTTTTACCAGTCTGTTGTTCCTTTCTTCCCAGCAATATTATTGGAAAGGAATGTTGGGGTGCTGTTTTCTGAAGTCAAATGAAGTTTGTTTATGATATCAACTTGAACTTAAGTTGGCTTTTGGCAAATGTTGAATAAACCAGCCTGGGCAACATATCAAGACCTGTCTCTAAAAAACAAAAACAAAAACGGCCAAATGTGGTGGTGCATGCCTGGGATCTCAACTACGTGGGAGGCTGAGGCAGGAGGATCGCTTGAGCCCAGACACTCGAGGCTGCAGTGAACTATGATTGCTCCACTGCACTCCAACCTGAGTGACAAAGCAAAACCCTGTTAAGAAAGAAAGAAAGAAGGAAAGAAAAAGAAAGAAAAAAGGAGGACAAAAGAATAGAAGAAAGAAAGAAGAGAAAGAGAGAGAGAAAGAAAGAAAGAAAACCTTCTGGATTGCCCTCTTTCCCCTACTCTACCTAATACGAATCAAAAACAGTATTTGCTTAACCTCTAGAATAGTATTATTCAAATGTGCCCCGGATAACTAAACTGATAAGTTGGATAAAATTAATTTCTGCAGGTGATGAACTTTTGTGAATCATTACTATTCATTCTGCGTTTTGCTTAAGCTACACCATTAAATCTGGAGCAGTGACAGAGCTACAGCACAAGCCCAGTTCTCAAGCAAAGCAGAACTTGAGGGGTCTAAATCTTTGAACACTGTCTTATGAAAGGCAATTATTGGATAAACCTGATTCTATTTGTTGTTGTTGTTGTTTTTAATTTGGAATGCATTTTTGTATTTTATATGGGCTTTATGGATATTTGTATTGTATTTATTTCTGCTTGTATTGCATTCCTGATCATCCTTTCTCCTTGGATTTGTTTTTAGAATAAAAATAGCTCTTTGTTTATTGTTATACCTTGTAGATCCTTGTTAAGCAGTCAATTACCTGATGTGAGATAAGTTTGAGGCATAGAAGAACTAGAAAGGAATCCACCACTAAACTAAGCAATAGTTCCAGCCTCTCAATAGAACTTTGAACATCGATCTGGGTTCTTTGAATTCAAAGTAACATGTAGCCTATCAAGAAATCCCAGAGGCTGTTCAACAGTGATGATTATGAGATCCAAAAATAGATCCAGTAAGTTGAAGACATAAAACTGGGTCTATTTTTTTTTTTCCGGAAGGAAAAAGCTAAGGGGATTCTTAAAGACTGTCTTCAAATTTGTGAAGTCCATTATTATTCCAAGGATTGTGATATATTCTCTTTTTATTTACTCTGTGGATGAAAATCAGGAAAAACTGGTTTAAGTTGTAACAGCTGAGACTTAGGTTAGATGGGAAGAAAAACAATTTTTGACAGAGAATGCAAAACGAACACCAAACAAGTGTGGGGATTTCATTTGTTTAGTAAATCTTTGACCATCTGCTCGACATTGGATTGAATAATCTTACCTATTGGTGATGATCCAAAGCTAAGTCTTTGTCTTAAGACCCTGAGGTTTTATTATGATTCTATACCCATTCCATTTTGTACTTTTTGAATGTCAGTCACTTTGATGATGATCTCTTCTTGGAAGCAAAAATTATCCTTCTCAGTATTATCCTTAGGAAGTAGTAACTGTAGTCCATTACTGAATTATTTGTATCTGTGCTAACGGTGAAGTGGGTATTTAAGAAAATACTGTGTTAAAATGCCAGTTTGAGGGTGATAGTGCTTAAAGTTGGTGATGAGGGCTTTTTAACTCTGTTTCTCATCAGCTCTGATGTCTTGGACCTCACATTCTTATTATAACAGATGTTTACTTTCTAAGACAGAAGATTGGCTGTTAACGAAACCTCCAATTCTGCAGGCTCTGGGTGGAAGCGCTGTCTGGAGACTGGTTTCATTGGCCCTCAGATATCGCCACCTAGTGAGTGGTTAGGGCTTGTGCTGTGATATTTAGAGCCCAACCTCTTCAATAAATATTTTATTTGTAAGGATTTTTGAAATTAATTTTTTGGGGCTCTCAGTGTATATTATTCCCTCCATGACACAATTAACTGAAATGATTAATTTTATTTATTTATTTATTTATTTATTTATTTATTTTGAGTTGGAGTCTCACTCTATCGCCCAGGCTGGAGTGCAGTGGCATACTCATGGCCACCCCAGCATCGACCTGTTGTGCTCTGGCAATCATTCCGCCTCAGCCCTCCAAGTAGCTGAAACTACAGGCACGCGCTACCAGGCCCAGCTAATTATTTATTTTTTTATTCTTTTATTGTAGAGATGAGTTCTTGCCAAGTTGCCTCTTGCCTCTGCCTCCCAAAGTGCTGGGATTACAGACTGAGCCACCAAGCCTGGCCATTTTATTTTTTTTAAAAACAAAACATAACAAAAATCCTACAAAGTAAATTACAGTTCTAAACCTGACCTTCTAACACTGTGAACTGAGAAAACTCGAACTCTCATAAAATAAAGATCAGGCCAACTGATGGTTTCTGAAAGTCTAACCTACCATACCATACCTCCAAGGCTCTGAAGTAAATTTCTAGATGTTACAATGTTGTCTACTCATTTAAATCTTTTAAAATTCATTACATTAGAAACCTTTATTGCTTTTTAAATTTTATTTTTAAAAAATTTACATTAGAAATGGGGTATTTCTATTTTGCTCAGACTGGTCTCGAACACCTGACCTCAAGCAATCCTTTTGCCTCGGGCTCCCAAAGTGTTGGCATTACAGATGTAAGCCACTGTGCCCAGCCAGGAACCCTTATTTCAAATACACATTTTGAAATTTATTTGAAAATAAAATCAACCGGGCATAGTGGCATACAGTTTTAATCTTAGCATTTTGGGAGGCCAAGGCAGGAGGATTGCTTGAAGACAGGAGTCCAAGACCAGCCTGGGCAACATAGTGAGTCCCCATCTCTACAACAAATTAAAAAACAAAAAAATTAAATGGGCTTGATGGTGCATGCCTACAGTTCCAGCTACTTGGGAGCCCGAGGTGAGGATCACTTGAGCTCAGGCGTTCAAGGCTCCGGTGAGGAACCGAGATTGTACCCCTGCACTCTAGCTTGGAAGGACAAGTGAGACCCTGCTCAAAAAAGAAAGAAAGAAAGAAAGAAAATAAAAGAAAATCAGATTTCTTCCAAGTGTAGCCAACACTCAATCTAAATTGTTAGAAATGTATTGTCATAGCAAAGGTAGTTTTAAATTGAGATGATTGATTCTAAAGCTCTCAGCCAAGTAACCTATAAAAAGTAGAAAAGAGTCGACATTTAAGACTTAGATTATGAGATTATGGTTCCCTTCTTATTTTCTTATTCCTTTCCCCATTTCATTCTCATTTCCTTTCCTTCTCTCCTTTATTTCTACACTGTCGTTATGTTTCTATAGTTAAATATGGTACAAGGATGTAATTTGTTTTTGAGACAGGGTCTTACTCTGATGGTCAGGCTGCAGTGCAGTGACACAATCAGGGCTCACGTTGAACTCCTGGACTCAAGTGATTCTCCTGCCTCAACCACCTGAGTAGCTGGGACTATAGGCATGTGCCACCACACCCAGCCAATTTTTAAATTTTTTTTTGTATAAGCGAGGTTTTGCTATGCTGCCTAGGCTGGTCTTGGACTCCTGGGCTCAAGCAATCCTCCCACTTCAGCCTCCCGAAGTGCTGAGAAAACGGGTGTGATCTACCTTGCCCAGCCTGGGATGTAATTCTTAAAGTAAATCCTTTCATCATTTTTAAACTTTTTTTTTTTTCTGGCTTTTGAAGTAAGAATTTAATGTTTTTTCAAAAGAATACTATTATTTCCTTGATATATTTTTCTCCCTATATGAGTTTTCAACTCTTAAAAGGAATTAAAATATAAAATTTATCTTTCTCCTATGATAGAAGTAAGCTATGTTTGTGATGCGCTTACTTTTTTTCTTTTTTCTCTGATGGGTTAAATGTAATTTGTCAGATGAGATAGTTTTCATGCTGGTATTTTTTCATCTGTTCAGAATTATATAACTTTGTAAATTCAGCGACTGAATTGCAGTGTCTATGCAGAATGATTTGGTTGACCAGGTTCTCGTTTACCCTGTCCTTTATTTCTTCTAGATACATTTCATATTGCTCTTCAGTCGACAAGGAAAATTACGGCTGCAGAAATGGTACACTACCCTCCCTGACAAAGAGAGGAAGAAGATCACCCGGGAAATTGTTCAGATCATCCTCTCTCGTAGCCATAGGACAAGCAGTTTTATTGACTGGAAGGAGCTAAAACTTGTTTATAAAAGGTGTGAGTAACTTTATGAGCTTTTGAAATCTATTTAAATATAAAATCAGCCAGGCACAGGGCTTATATTTGTAATTTCTGCGTTTTGGGAGGCCTAGGCAGGAGGATTGCTTGAGGACAGTTCTAGATCAGTTCGAGAACTGAATTTCTCATGATTGCTTTGTTTTACTCTAGTCCTGAACATGATTTCAATTCCATTGCAATGGAACAAATTCCTTCATTTACTGAAATCTTTGAAGGCTGGGGCCCAAATATTGGTACCAATAGACTAACTAGAAAAGATCCTTCATTTTATTAAAAGAAGATCTACGTGCCAGGGTGGATTCTAGGTACTTAAACTACATGTTTATGGTGCACACGTGCATTCAAGAACTATCTTATGAGCACCTATTATATTCCCAGCATTGTTCTAATGGCTGTGGATAGAGTAGCGAACAAGACATGTAACATTCCTGCTCCCATGGAGTACACTTATTTGTTAAGTAAACAAATGAAATCTTTTCAGTTAGTAACAAATGCTATGGAAAAAATGCAGGTTAGTGTGATGGATGGAAACTATGATCAAAGAGGGCAGTTCTTATTATATTTCTTACTCATATTTGCAGTGAAAGCTGAGGACATCAGTTCCCAGTCATAGCAATTGAGCAGTAACTGGTAAAGCCAGGATTCAAATCCAGATCTTTCTGACTTTAAAGCCTATATATCCTTTCTGTCACACCTGCTTATCATGGGCAGACCATACCAGAAAGAAACCTTAATTTGTAGATACGAGAACCGAGGCCCAAGTGCTGACATAATTTTGCCCATGGAGGCATTGATGTCTAAGCCAAGGTCAGAGCACAGCTGAGTTGGCCCTGCATCTGACACCATGCTGCAACTTTCAGAAGGAAAACACACATTAGATATGCTCTTGCAAAGAATGTTTATAAAACTTGATAGGAAGCCGGGCTCGGTGGTTCAGCCTGTAATCCCGCGCCTTTGGGAGGCTGAGGTGAGTGGATTGCCTGACCCCGTGGGTTCGAGACCCGCCTGGGCAGCAAGACCTCATCTCTACAATAAATAAAAAAATCAGCCGGGCATGGTAGCGCATGCCTGTAATTCCAGCTACTTGGAAGGCTGAGGTGGAAGGATCACCGGCAGGTCGAGGCTGTGGTGGCCGGGAGCCGCCACTACACTCCAGTCTGGGCGACAGAGTGAGACTCCAACTCAAAAAAAACAAAACAAAACAAAAAAAACAACTCGATAGGAAAAAAAGAGGTAGCCTCTGCAGGCTGATACGGAGTAATGGAGTAAATTACCAGCAAATGCCTTCAAAGCCTCTTCTGCTGAGTCCAAGTTAGAGTTTAATGGGATGGGAGTCACTTACAGAATGACTAAAGCATGGTGTGAAGGGAGAGGGCAGGGAGTGTGGGCCCCTGAGAATGTTGGTTAGGGGTTTTGATTTCACAAAGAACAATTTACAAGCTGGAGAGGGGTGCGAAAAACACTCTGATTACCCTGGGCCAAAGGATGTTGTCCCCAGTTAAAATTTCTTCGAGGTGAAGTTTTGTTGAGAGAGAAACTTTTATATAATTAGCAGAAGTAGTCCAATCACCACCATATTTTTATATATCCTGACATATTTTGGGATGATATTGGATGGATTTGTGATTAATGATGATTTCATACTTGGACGGGGAGAGGCTCTGGTGGGAAGGACGTGACTTTGGATATCCATTGGGAAAAATCCATCTTCAGATTGTTTAATGTATCATTTTGCTTTTTCTTTATTCTTTTTTCAAGGTATGCTAGTTTATATTTTTGCTGTGCAGTAGAAAATCAGGACAATGAGCTCTTGACACTAGAGATTGTGCATCGTTATGTGGAGTTACTGGACCAATACTTTGGAAATGTAAGTGTTCTGGACTATTAGGGTTAATTACAGTCACCATCTCAGCTCTTACATAGTTCTTTCTCTCATCTCTTTCCTTCTTTCTCTCAAGTCTAAAATATGAATTGTATTTGTACCAAGGAGCATACCGGTCTACATAGGATCAGAATACAAGGTTTTCTCCCTACTTATAGTTCTTTTTTCTTTTTTTTGAGTTGGAGTCTCACTCTGTCGCCCAGGCTGGAGTGCAGTGGCACACTCACGGCTACCCCAATGTCAACCTTTCGGGCTCTGGCAATCTTTCCACCTCAGCCTTTCAAGTAGCTGGAACTATAGATGCGTGCTACCATGCTCAGCTTTTTTTAATTTTAATTTTTGATTATAGAGATGAGATCTTGCCAATTTGCCCAGGCTGGTCTTGAACCCATGGGCTCAGGCAATCCCCTCGTCTTGGCCTCCCAAAGTGCTGGAATCATGGGCTGAGCCACCGAACCCGGCCCCTACTTATAATTCTTAACAAATGAAAGACCCATCATTTTCATGACGTGGGCCATCTTTATTTTCAGACCACAAATACACAAGAGACATTATTTCAGTGAACCAAAATTTAATTGTGAAGGAATCCTTAGTATTCTGTCCCTTATTCCTCACTGACTTTGTCCTCTCTCTTCTATTTTGACTTCTTATCCTTTCACTAGCTTTTTCTCTAAGCTACAAATATTTTTAAATTTTATATGTGAAAAACAAACAAGCAAATAAAAACAAAAAACAAAAAAAAAAGCAAAAAATAAAAAAAAAATTCCCAAATCCTTTCTCTTCACATTGCTATTCAACAATCATATTGAATTTTTTGCCAAGTGAGATGCTGTATCAGGTGCCCCAGTCCTCAGAACCCATTCACTTTGCAGGGGCTTACAGCCTGGGTGAGGTCCATCTTTACGGCACCAAGAACATAAGAAAGTTCACATTGAGCCCTCCCAAGGTTCCACACCAGTGATTCTTCTTAAGTCTTCCCCTGCTTTCGCCTCTTTGCAGCACTGGGTCCTTGCTCATCACAACGCTTTCTTTACATTTGCCCATCTTTATTTTGCCATGACATTTATTTCTGCTGATTCTTGTCCTGTATTTCTGACGGCCCTTCCTTGGTTTCATCCACTGAGCTCCCTTCCTCCTCCTGCCCTCTGCATATCCTCATCTCTTCTTTGTGTGTCTACGACTCTCTCCTAGAAATACATCACTAAGTGACTCTTTTTCACATTGTTGGTGACAATCTTCACTGGGCTTCTCATGGTCAAGAACTAAGTGCATCTTCTGAAAACCTGTTCTGTTTTGTGGTTGGAATTTATGATATTCCAGGACCCTTCAATGCAGAAGGGCAGTTTTTCTTTCATATTTTTTTCTACGCTTTGCTAGAATCTACCTCTATCTATTCAAATTGTGCTAACATTCATTTCCTTTTTTCTACTCTCACTAGTATAGGCTTATTTGGGATTTCAGTTTTGCTTTTCTCTTAAATATCATATCTGGCACTTTGTGCCTCTGGGTTTTTCTCTGTTTCTCTTCTTGGTCTGTTAGTTATCATCTTCTTAAAAAAAATACAGATCTAGCTGGGTGACAGAGTGAGACTCTGACTCAAAAAAAAAAAAAACCACACAGATCTAGTTTGGGTGTGGGAGTACATCCTTGCTACTCTGGAGGCTGAGGCAGAAGAATCACTTCAACTCAGAAGCCCAGGAATTAAAGACCAGCCTGAATAACATATGAGACCCTGTCTCAATATTTAAAAAAATAAAAATTGCCTAAGTCCATGGGTTCGAGACCTGCCTGAGCAACTTGGTGAGACCTCATCTCTACAATAAATCAAAAAATTAGCCGGGTGTGGTAGCGCGTGCCTGTAGTTTCAGCTACTTGGAAGGCTGAGGTGGAAGGTTCGCCGGAGCCCAGCGGGTTGAGGCTGTGGTAGCCGGGAGCGGCCACTGCACTCCAGTCTGGGCAACAGAGTGAGACTCCAACTCAAAAAATAAAAAATAAAAAATAAATAAATAAATAAATAAAAATTAAAATAACAAAAAACAAAAAGTCAAACACAGATCTAGGTGTGTTGGTCCTTTGTGGTCACTTTCCATTATCTGCAATGAATACAATTCTAATTTCCTAGGCTGACATTTAATCTTTCAAAACATTGATCCCAGACCACTCCTCTGACCTTGTTGTTTTTCTCATTATATGCCAGACAATGCTCCAGTGATAAGCAACAGCCATGTAGTATTGCTAACTGGCACCAGATTTGCTTGACCAACAAATTGCAAGTCTCCTGAGACCATGATCTAAGACTCATTTTCCCCCTCTACCACTTGTAACCAGCTGTGGGCTAGCAAATGTTCCAAAACATTTAATGTAGTTCACAGTCTAAGTAAATAAATCACTGGATTTGGAAAATATTTTCTTCTTCTTTCTTTGAGTCAGAGTCTCACTCTGTCTCCCAGACTAGAGGGCAGTGGCACACTCACAGCTATTGCAGCCTGGATCTGCTGGGCTCAGGCAATTCTTCTGTCTCAGCCTTTCAAGTTGCTGGAATTACAGGTTTGTGCCACCATGTCTGAATAATTTTTTGGTTTATGTAGAGATGAGGTCTTGCCAATTTGCCCAAGCTGGTCTCAAACCCCTGGGCTCAGGCAGTCCTCTCACCTCTGCCTCCCAAAGTGCTGGGATTATAGGTGTGAGCCACAGTGCCTGGTGGAAAATGTTTTCTTCTAAGTAATATCCTCTTCCCTATTTCTTTGCTGAAGATTTTTTATTAAGGATTGTTAGAAGAATTTGCTTCCAGAAGGGTTTTCTCTATTCTCTTTAACGGAATGAGCAGTATTGAATGGGTTTTATCAGATTTGTTGCAACACTTTTCATAAGGATGAACACTCAAAAGATTTGTAAAAGAAGTTTTCTCCTTCCTTTTTTTTCCCTTTGTAAATGATGTTATAAGATCTAAAATGCTGCTTCAGGGATTTCAGGTTGTTGGTCAATATGTAGTAGTATTAAGACAGCTAGACTATATTTTCTTTCTCCTGCTCTTGATATAACAAGTTTATTTTCATTTTTAAAGATAAATTTGCCAATATATAATAGCATATTTTCAAATGTGAGATTAATGTTTTCTATTATTCAAATGAAGTCCCCACCCCCCTTTCTTTCATAATTTTTTTGCAAAGACAACGTCTAGCTATGTTGCCCAGGCAGGTCTTGGACTCTTGGGCTCAAGTGGTCCTCCCACCCTGGCCTCCCAAAGTGCTGAGATTATAGGGTTGAGCTACCATGCCTGGTCTTGTGCTTGTTTTTGAAATAAAAGACAGACTTGGCCTTTCACAAGGGCCTGAAGTTTTCCTGAGATCTGTGCTTTCCTATAACCATGCCTTCTTTTCCTCATTTCTGTACTCTGATTCGACCTGTGGCATTTTCCTAGATTAAATCAACTGTAATAATATGAATTGGGGCTGAATTTTGATCTCATTTTATCTGGGTGAATTTCAACCAGGTATCTCAGAGCACGTTGCTTCTCAAGAGAATTGGTGTGACCTTCACCAGTTCTCTTCATTGCTAAGCCCAGTTAAAGTATAAGGAGAATCAGAATGAATTCCTATTTTCCTAACATTAATTTTCCATCCTATTTTGCTATATCTTTGGAATCTCTGTCTTTGTCATGTACCAAAATTTAATTCATTAAAAAAAATGAATCTTTTATTAAGCTAAGATTAGCTTAGAGCAATTCAAGGCCATATGCCCAGTAGATGCTCAATTCTTATTAATTAACAATGATGAACAAAGATTTCCGGTACTGATTCTCATTGACATCATCTCAGGAATAATATATTTATTTTTGGTTTTCTTCTCCTTTTGTGTTAATACTAAAGCTTTTTCTTGAATTCTGCCCTGATATTATCCATGGGAGAACTTTATACTGAGCTTCTGTTATAACACTGGAAAATATTATCTTCTGAAGACAGATGAATCAAAATCTCTGGCTACTAATTTAAGTTATGTATTTTTTTTTTTAGCACCTTTCAATTCCAAAGAGATTTACAAGGATTAACTGGTTAATCTTTCGATCTTCAGTAAGTAGCATTAACCCCAATTTATAGGGGCTTGAGGAAATGCCTCAGTCTCACAGTAGATAAGGCTCTGTTTGAGGATTTAGATACCTGCCATATTTTCCCATTATAGACTGTGGTGTGAACTTTTACTGATGGCCCTTGGAGTGTGAGTATGTTGGTGTCCCAGAGAGATTTTGAACTTGACTTAGGGAGGTTTTTGTTGTAAGAGGATGAGCACTATGAGTCCGGACTAGTGTCAGCTCACTCACTAGTCAGATCCACAATTTGGGGCCTGTCATGTATCTCCTTTTTACAGATGAGAAAAATGACCCTCAGAATGGTTAAGAGAAGTATTTACTTTGTTAACTTCATGAGAATGTTTGGAGGAGCTGAAACTGAGAGATAGCAATACATAATAAAACATTAATTGCTACATAGTTGTACATTGCATTCTATTTCTATTTTATATACAGCTTAGTATTTATATAGTTCTTATTATCTGAATCATCTACAGTATGTAATTTTGAACTTCTTGTATTTACTTTAGAATAGAATTTAATAAGGGCAGGTGCTTCTTAGATTCTGTCCAGAAGGATTATGTTGGTGAAGTGCCAGAAATAATCTCACTGTACCATGTATTCTCCAAGAAAAGAGCCTTAAGCCAAATTACAGTAAAACATAAGTATAGGAAATTGAGGACAAAGATAAATGATCAGTTTCTGCCTTTTGTAAGTGTTATTCCAGAATCTAGATATATGAGGGAGAAAAAAAGAGGTTCATGTGTTTATTAGCATGGTGAGAAGGGAGGAAGCCAAATATATTTGCATAATTAGAGGGAGTGAAGTCACTTAAGCATCAAGGACATATTTCTGGTGTATTGAGACAGAATCTCAAGGTGGAATTTAGAGATATTTGAGTAATTACGCAGTAGCTGAGTAAACTTGAATTTGGTTTAAAGTTTTCTTGGGATGTTTCCCCTTTTTATATTCTCAGATGACTTTAGACTCAAAGAATAACCATAGAATAGCACTTTGGATTTCCTATGCTGGCTAGGCATGATGACTCATGCCTGTAATCCCAGCACTTTGGGAGGCTCAGGTGGAAGGATCACTTGAGGCCAGGAGTTTGAGACCAGCCTGGGCAATACAGTGAGACCCCATCTATGTGCGCGCGCACACACACACACACACACACACACACACACACACACACACACACACACTCGGTGGCACACCTATAGTTTTAGCTACTCAAAAGACTGAGGCAGGAGGGTTGCTTGAGCCCAGGATTTCAAAGTTGCAGTGAGCTAAGATCGTGCCATGGTGCTATGGCACTCCAGTCTGGGCAACTGAGTGAGACTCTGTCCAAAAAAAAAAAAAAAGAAAAGAAAAAAGGAAGAAGAAAAAGAAATAGTTGCTCATAATGCCAATGAAACTTATGCACACATTTCTCTCGTTATGTAGAGATAGTAACTGTATACAAAGGTATGTGTTGTATATCTGACTCTGCATACTATCTTACTTTATCCTTATCCCTTGAAATGAGGTATAGTAAATTAATTGCTCCATGACTACTGGAGGACACTATTGGCCTGGGGATAGGTTACTGCTCTCAGAGTGAGGTATAAGAAGTCCTAGAGAACTTGCATTAGTATTTGTCAGGTTTATTTTGCAGGATTCGAACTGCTGGTTTCTCCTATTGAGGCTCCTGCTTGTCTTGGGTTCCTGTTCTACGCCTGCCTTGAACTGAGTTTCCTCAACTGTTGCTACTTTAACTCCTGACTTCTGCCTCTTCTGACCGCTGGTAACTGCTTACTTCTTATACTTTCTTTCATGTGCCTGGATATCTGATCTACTGTGATTTCTTTTTGTTCCTTATATTGTTTAAAATGACAAAATAATGCATATGTTTTACATATCTTTCTAGACATATTACAGCTTTTAAAAAAGTAAATGGAATTACGTTATGCACATTATTCTGCAACTTTCATTTTGTCTCTTACAAGTCTATCTTGGAGCTTTTTCATGTCTGTCTATGTGAATCAACCTCATTCTTTACAATTTCTACATAGAAAGTATTTGCAACATATATAAAGGGGGAGGCACAAGATAGTAGCTGTGGTACAGAAATGATTCTTGCAAATTCCTAAGGTAAACATCACAATATAAAATGCAAATAAAGTCTTCAAGAAGCGATTCATAGACAGGGCGATAAATATGTATTGGAAAAGACCAATACATATCTAATATGATGTGCAGCCTCCCTAGTAAGCCGAGAAATGCAAATTTAATTAATGTTCATCTAAAAATTAAGAGAGGGCATTGATTGCTGGTGATGTTATGGATAAATGGATATTCACTCTTACTGTTAATGGAATTTGTAAATTTTATAGACTACTTTGGAGGACCAAATTTTGTAGCATTTAATAATTGCATATGTATAAATCCTTTGACTCAACAATTTCAGAAATAATTTATTCCTATGCTATACTCAAATTAGTGTGCCATCATATATATAAACAACAAAATTTATAGCAGCATCATTTAAAATTAGAAACACCCAAAGTCCATCCATATCCATAAAGGAATTATTTAAATAATAAAGTCTGATTGTAGAAGTTGGATTCAACTGAATTGGTTAACATAAACCATGTTCCTTGTGGTGTCTGCAAGTTTATTAATCTATATTGTAAATATATGGAGCAGTTTGTAAAATATTGACATCTATTTTATGTAAAGTTATAGCATTCAGTAGAATCAGAGAATTATCTATCTGGGAAGCCATTAATCACCAGTATAGTAGAAAGAAGGCCTATAAGGTGGCTGCTCATTCATTTTTCCTACAAACACTTACTACATCCTACTGTGTACTAGATACAAGTGATATAAAGATGACTAATACAAGGTCTCTTCCCAGAGCTCACAGTACAGAGGGAGTGATTAGTAATCAATAAACTAGCATAAACTAGTGCACAGAAGATATGAGAATCCAGAGGAAGTGATGTGAGATCTAAATGTGGAAGAGAGGACATAAGGAATCGCTATGCCCCTGACTTTTGAATTCGGCCTAGCAAAATGATCTTGGTTTTGCCAACAGAATAAAGAAAAGGACATTTGGGAAAATTCCAAGAACTGCTGGAACAAAGGGCAAAGTCATGAGAGAACACTGTGAGTTTGTAGCATGTGTGGCTGACACATGAATGAGTGCTGCCACAGGAAACCAGACAGCAGGGTCCAAGCTGGCTGTAAAGAGTCCTATATGCACTAAGAGGACTTAGACTTGGTCCTGAGACCTTACCCAAGAGAGGCACAAGGTCAGCAGGCACAGGCACAGCCACCACTTAGAAGATCATTACAGTGGCCTAAGTGAGATGTGTTGCAGGCCTGAGCAGTGGCTATGAAAACAGAGGAAGGGTTAGGGATTTATTTAGACCATAGAATCAGTGGGAAACAGTGACCAAATCGAGGAGGATGAGAGAAAGGGAGGGGGAGGAATGCAGGGGAGGGGAGAGATAAGTGAACTCCAGAATGAATTAGATCAAGCAATTAGGAAGAAGTTGCAACTACTAAGCAAAGTAGAGACTAAAGGAAAAAGAATATCTTGATATCAGTTTGAGACATGGTGACATGGATTAAGAATAGGCAGGTAGAGACATCTGATTCGCAGATGAAAATATTGGATTAGCGCCCCAGAGGGAGATCAGGTCTAGACATCTATGTTTGTTGAGTCACCTGCATGCTAGACACAGTTGTAGAGAGTCAGTGAGTTTGTCTGGGAGAATATGGGTTTTGCCAAGAGAAGAGGCTCCCTCGAGAAACACCAATATTCAAGAAGATGGATGGCGGGAGTGTAAGCAACGTGTGGCAGACATTTGTCTGTTCTGCTGGTTAATATGTTCTAAGCACACCATAAATCTCAAACAAATGCACTGTAGAGGACAGATAAATCATTCAAAGAGTCTGAGAAGGAGTCATCAGAACAGGCATTAAATGGTATTGTCAAAGTCAGGGGAGCAAGAGAGAAGAAATATTCCAAGGATGGAAATTGATGAAGAGTACCAAATGCTGCTGAGAGGAAAATGAGAGGGGGGAGGGGGAGGACTGGAGACTTTCCATGAGCAGAGCTTTAAGATAGCAGCTACTGTTGGGTGGAGTAGAGCACGAGGGTATGGTATGGAATGTGAAAGTGAAGTGTCAGGGAGGTGAGGAATAGGTGGAGAGAAAGACAGCCTGAATAGCCATCCAGCAGAGACATTGGAGATGAGCCTTATGTGGGTTATAGGGCACAGTCTTGCCACTTGCTACACTTGGACACCCAAATCTATCAGACTTCGCTTTGGTCTGTGACGGGTTCGCCATGTAAAGCTCCCCAGACCAGCAGCCTCAGCATCATCTGGGAACCTGTTAGATGTGCAGACTGTCAGGACTTACCAGGGCCTACTAAATCAGAAGTTCTGGGGGTGGGGCCCAGCAATGTGAATCTCTGTATTTTTTATTTTTTTATTTTTTGAGTTATAGTCTCATTCTGTCACCCCAGGCTGGAGTGCAGTGGTACACCTATGGCTGCTGCAGCCTCTATCTGCTGGACTCAAGGTGATCCTTCCACCTCAGTCTTCCAAGTAGCTGGAACTACAGTCACATACCACCATGCCTGGCTAATTTTTAATTTTTTATCATAGAGACAAAGGATTGCCAAGTTGCCCAGGGTAGTCTCAAACCCCTGGGCTCAGACAGTCCTTACTCCTCCACCTCCCAAGGTGCTAGGATTACAGGCATGAGCCACTGCATCTGGCCAAGTGTGAGTCTTAATGAAGCTTCAGTGTCTGGTCCACTCTAAAATTGGAGAACCACTGGCCTGTCACAAAATTCTGAGAAATATTAAGGCAGTTGAGCTGATTTGTCTCTGACGAGTGAGCTTCTGAGAGAGTCCTAAAGCCAGAAGCCAAGATTCACAGTTCATAGAGCTGGGGAGATGGAGTTCTGCCTTCCTACACGGATTGCAGCCGGGCTAGGCTTTCCTTGGTGCAGAGGGAAAGGGGAGCTGTGCGGTCTCATTCCTCATTCCTCCACTGAGTCTCACATTTCCTGTTGCAACATAAAACCTTGTTATCTAAGGACATGCTTTGCATTAGTGGAATGTAGTTCTGCTTTTATTCAAGACCTGGAATTCCCTCTCTATTTTTCTGTCCTTCAAAAAGCCATCTGATACTTTGATCTTTGGTATGCCACACGGGTGCAGATGTCGAAAAAGCTCAAGAACACTGGCAAATGTTTCCCCTCTACAGCTGCAAGTTCATCCAAATGTTTGTTTTTCTTCCATCAGGTCTGTGAGCTGGATATTATCTTTAATTTTGAAAAGGCTTATTTCATCCTTGATGAATTTATAATAGGTGGAGAAATTCAGGAAACATCCAAGAAAACTGCTGTCAAAGCCATTGAAGACTCTGATATGTTACAGGAGGTCAGTACGGTTTATCATGCTATGGGAAAAGATGACAATGATGATGATAGTGTTAATAATTATAATATTAGTGAAAACTTACTGAGTATTTACTCTACACCAGTATAGTTTCTAGGCAATTTACTTGTATTAGCTTCTTTAATTCTCATAGCAACTTTAAGATGTAGATAGTATTGTTATCATCATTTTACAGATTAGTCAACTAAGAAACCAAAAGGCTAAATGACTTGCCCAATTTCCCACAGCGAGTAAGTGTGAGAAGTTTTTTGTTTTTCTTTTGAGTTGGAGTCTAACTCTGTTGCCCAAACTGGAGTGCAGTGGCATGCTCACAACCACTGCAGCCTCGATCTGCTGGGCTCAGGTGATCCTTCCTCCTCAGCCTTCCAAACAACTAGAACTATAGGCATGTGCCACCATGCCCAGATAAAAATTAAAGTCGTTGTTGTTGTTTGAGTTGGAGTCTCACTCTGTCACTCACACTGGAGTGCAGTGACATGCTCACGGCCACCACAGCCTCAACCTGTGGGCTCAGGTGATCCTTCCACCTCAGTCTTCCAAGTAGCTGGAATTACAGGCATGCACCACCACGCCTGGGTTTTAATTTATTGTAGAGATGAGGTCTCGCCAAGTTGCCCAGATTGTCTCGAACCCGTGGGTTCAGGCAATCCTCTCACCTTGGTCTCCTAAAGTGCTGGGATTATAGGTGTGAGCCACCGCACCTGGCCTAGTAAGTGTGAAATAGGAATTCGAGCCCAGGCAATTGGGCTCTAGAGTATTTGCTGTTTGTGTTTGACTGTGTTTTGCATTATGAGGATGCCTCACTGTCAAAAAGATATCCAGTGCCTGGTGCTATTCTTTTCAAGAATAATTTTATGAGATGTATAAAAAGACTTCCATTAAAATATCTCTACTGCCCTGGGAAAGGAGAAGAGCAGTACATGATTATTTCATTTTCCAGGGATATTAGAGTATTATTACTGAACATGGCATTTATCATTTTAATTAAAATTTCTTACACCTTCTGGGAAGGATGCATGTGTGTTTCTGTTTGCATAAATAAATTGGGAATACCGTGGCTTGCTTGCCAAGGTATAAGTGGGCCCTGAAGCATCCACTTGGTCCTGCTCCTAACTTTCTGTGGTTCCTATGTAAAATATTGTGGGACTTTTTTTTTTTTTTTTTTTTTTTTAAGTCAGAGTCTCACTCTGTAGCCTAGGCTGGAGTGCAGTGGCATGCTCACAGCCACCACATCCTTGACCTGCTGGGCTCAGGCAAACCTTCCACCTCAGCATTGCAAGTAGCTGGAACTACAGGCACATGCCACCGCACTTGGCTAATTTTTTGATTTATTGTAGAGATGACGTCTCGCCAAGTTGTCTAGGCTGGTCTTGAACCCGTGGGCTTAGGCAATCCTCTCATCTCGGCCTCCCAAAGTGCTGGGATTATAGGTGTGAGCCACTGTGCCCGGCCATATTGTGGGACTTTTAGAAGTAGTGCAGGTTTGCACCATAATTTATATGGAAAATTACCTACATTAGTCCCTTCAGTCTTTCCAGAAACACTGTAAGAAAGAGCATTTCACCCCACTGACCTCTGCCCTCCCAAATGAGATGCTCTGACCAGCCCCAGTGTGTGTCTGAGGGTCTGGGTTCTATACCAGTGTGCCACTTCTAGGAACTTCTTCCCATAGCAACATTGGGTTTTTCCAACTTCCTATTTCTTTAACAGTAAGCCAAGAGGATTCAGAGCATTGTAAAGCACCTTTTTATTTTTAGTCTTCATTTATTTATTTTTGAGTCGGAATCTCACTCTATCACCCAGGCTGGAGAGTGCAGTGGTACAATCATGGCTCGCAGCAGCCTCAACTTCCTGGGCTCAGGCAATCCTTCCACTTCAGCCTCCTGAGTAACTGGGCATATACCACCATGCCCAAGTAATTTTCAAATTTTTTTTTGTAGAGATGAGGTTTCACTATGTTGCCCAGGCTGATCTCAAACTCCTGTACTCAAGCAATCCTCCCGCCTCAGCCTGTCAAAGTGCTGGGATTACAAGCATGAGTTACCGCACCTGGCCAGTAAAATACTGTTTTAAAATGGATGTTAAATCTATTTTATCCTGCTATTTGGAAATAAATGGCTGATTAAATTAATGAAACACTGTTAGGCAAGATTTCCCAGCAACTGTTCTGGCACATCTTTGAACTAATTACTTATTTCTAGCCAGTGAGGGGATTGGTCCTGCAGTGAATGGATGTGGAAAAAGGTGTCTGCTTGAGTGGGTACTCATAACCAGTTATCTCTCTGTGCCTACTAGGAGGCCAATGCACTCATTACTAGAGGTGTTCTCACCTCCAAAAATGCATTTAAACTCTCTGATGTTTACTTGGCTCTTTCCAAATGCCACAGGAAGGGAATTTTACAAGGTATTTGAGAAACAGTGGTTTGGAAATTTCTCAAAACAGTGTTTCATAAAATATACTGGGGGTAGGAGTGGAGGTTATTTATAACTCTATCCTTGTGGTCTTTGAGGTGGAATCTCCTTATAGAAGAAGCAGACATTTAGTAAGGTCTTTGGCTCAATAATTAAAGCTCCCTGAACTGGGGCCAAGACACATCTGGGCTAATTTGAAATCCCTTCTATAGGAAGTAGAGTTTTAAAGAGCTTGCCACAAATCTGGTGTTTCTAGTCCATTTAAATCCAGGTGGCAGGTATTTCAAGAGTGAGTTCTTTCGCAATTAAACACTAATTGGTAGTTCATGTCCCTGGCGATTCAGTGGAAGCTCTTGATGAGTAGGTATCAGGGAGCACTGCATTTAGCCCTGTGCCCTCATAGTGAGCAGACAATGTATTGCCACCCTCTAAATCTCTCTTGTTGAATTAGCAGCACCTGCCAAACAGAGAATGTGTTGTTAGTGTTCTATTGGGTTCTGGCGCTCACTTCAGTAAAGCCAATGAATATTGTGGGGAGCTGAAAATTGACATTGAATATCTGGCCTGCTTCAGAAAACTTTAGAATGAGTAGAATCCAATAATATAATTGCATAAAGGTTTTATATATATACATACACACACACACACACACACACACACACACACACACACACACACACACACTCCTTTCTCTCCCCTATCCTTGGACCTAAGCACATATTTGTAGTTACTAAAGGTTTGTGACATTGCTTTAGCTGTTAGAGCAACTGTAAACCTTAAAGCAGCCTCTGGGTCTTTGTCCTAAATCCCAACAACAACAACAACAACAACAAAATAATAATAATAATAAAGCTGTGTTTGCCTGCATATTTAGTAAAGAAACTGTTGCAAATCTCCAAGTTCTCAAAGTTTATTCTGAGTGTATTGTGGCTAAATGTTGATAATAGAAAAAGAAATGGACAGTTTAATTGGTTGGGGATAACTTATTTGGGTATAGCAACAAAGTGGATGATGGCACAATTACTAGAAAGAAAATGAAATTCTGGGAGAATATTGGTCACTAACTGAAGAGTTTGCAATTTCTGGGATGACCAGTGGGGGTGGCAAACAGTAGATGTTTTACACAGACCAAGAATATATTTGAGAGGGAGGGGTCAAATGGTACCTCATGAGCTCATGCAACAGGATACCTCATATCTTAAAATGGATGCATGGTACACCTCAACACTGTCACCCTTAAAAGTGTAAACAGTGTTAACAGCTATACCAAACCATAAATTTAGTAGGAAGTCGTAGCATGTTCAGTGCTGTATGCACAAGAAACACAGCAGAGCTAGGTGTATCAAGAAAAGGTCACAAGATATAGCCCTCCTCATTGTGCAGGTAAGGGCAGTTAAGGTTGTGCTATCTTTAAAAGTCTGTCCCAGGCCTTTAAAGAGGCACATTCATGAAAATAGCAACTTTTACATTATTGGCTCACATAATTTGAGTCACAGGATGGCTGGGCTCAGACAGGGCAGCCAGTGCAGTGTCTAGTAGACAGAGTCATCTGGTGGTATGAGCAGTGCTAATAAGAAGCCAATGAGCCACAAAGCCAGCAAAGTGTCAACTTTAGGGCCTTTGACTGTTTCTGGCCCCTTCCAAGCCTGCAGGACAGGCCTAGCAATGCCCTCATGTGGTCATTGGTTTTTGTCAAATTTGGAAAAGCAAGCTATTTTAACTGCAAAGAATATGTAACCACACAATGAAATATAGGTTATGATAGAAGGGCACAAGCAATTAATGAATAAAAATGTGCAATTGTTTTGAATTTTGTAATATTTGTCATTAAAAACTCATAATCTGCCATAAATTCTTTTCCTATTCTAAGTACTTTTTTTATTTTTTGAGTTGGAGTCTCACTTTGTTGCCCAGGCTGGAGTGCAGTGGCACGCTCATGGCCACCACAGGCTTGACCTGCTGGGCTCTGGCGATCCTTCTGCCTCAGCTTTCCAAATAGCTGGAACTACAGGCATACACTACCATGTCCGGTGAATTTTTTGATTTATTGTGGAGATGAGGTCTCGCCAAGTTGCCTAGACTGGTCTCAGGCAATCCTCTCACTTCGGCCTCCCAAAGTGCTGGGATTTTAGGCATGAGCTATCATGCCCATCCTAAGTAAACTTTATACCTAATTTTGTATTTGTAACTTTGTGTTCTTTTTAAAATGGTATATACTCTAGATTCCACAAAACCAACCTGGGCCACTGATCACTAGGATATCTGCTAAGTTAAGAGACACGGGCAGTATTTGTAGGAGGAGATACAGGGCAGAGGGGTTTGAGACTGGGAGCAATTGCACATTTAGGAGGTAAGAGCTTTATAAGAAAGTCTGGATGACTGAGCATGAATGTTTTCAGCAAAAGAGCTCTGGAATTCTAAATAGATTTGGTGAAAACCAGCTAGAAAACCAGATTTCTAACCCTGGTATCCACTGAGCTATCTTGCTTAACCAGTGGCCTTGGTCTCTCTGGCCCATTTCAGTTGTGTATTTCCTGGCATGTTCGAATGGGTTACATGCCCTGTTTAAGCTTAAGAACAAGTCAAGCCTCAACTGCCAAGTGAGCTGACAGGGACTCAAACAAAAGAGGCAGAGTGTCCTGAGGGTGATTTTCTGCCCCCTTGAGCTGTGTTGTTGATTCAAGCAGAGGCCATGTTACACAACTATATATGTATATATGCATTTATATATATACACATATAATGCATACATTATGCTATATGTTTATATGTTATACAAATATGTGTATATGTTTATAGTGGGGAACAATACAAGAGACAGTCCATCCATCTTGTATGGTATAGAACATACAAAATCACTGTAACTTTTTAATTTTATTTTATATTTTTTTGAGTCAGTGTCTCACTCTGTTACCCAGGCTGGAGTGTACTGGCATGCCCATGGCCACCGCAGCCGCAACCTGCTGGACTCAGGCGGTCCTTCCACCTCAGTCTTCCAAGCAGCTGGAGCCACAGGCATGTGCCACGATGCCTGGCTAACTTTTTTTTATTGTAGAGACGAGGTCTCACCATGTTGCTCAGGCTGGTCTTGAACCTCTGAGCTCAGGCAATCCTCTCGCCTCCACCTCCCAAAGTCCTGGGTACAGGAGTCAGCTGCTGTGCCCAGCCACTGTAATTTTTAACTCTGCCTATACTTCTGTCTGTTTAAACATTTTTTAAAAATAGTACTGAAAAAAATTATGACCTGGTGGCTCATTAGCAAACTTGGTAACTGATGGGAATTACAAAGAAACATAATTTGGAGGAAAGCTTTTGAAATCACATGGCAGAAATTCTTAAGAATTATGGTCTATTTATCTTTTATGTCTTGGCAATAAGTGTAATGACGATGTTTTGCACAACATAGGTGACAATACATGTGTTATACAAATACAATTAAGACTTCTCTTATCCACGCACTTGGATATGGTCCTCATAATTATTTTAGCAGACATATTTATCTTAAGTCATCAGTGATAGCTTGGCAACCGTTACTTTAGCATTTCTCTCATCAGACATTCATTTTAGGATCAACTTTAACTTTTTTCTCAGGTGAAAGATATTTAATTCCAACCATGTGAATGAGTATACAAATTATACTCAAACTTTGAGCCACCTTTCTTGAATAGAATGCAAAGATGTATCCATTTAGCAAACTTCTTTTCAATGATGACAAATAAATAAGAGAATGAAAACAATTTCACAGTCTGCTGAAGGATTAAAGGAGAAATTGTTCTAACTTATTGTTCTCTTTCAGACAATGGAAGAATACATGAACAAACCCACATTTTAACTATGCATCTACTTGAAGACTCTGAATGCTACCTGTTGTGAACCTGTAAATAAGCAGTGGTTTGCATCCAGTTTTTCCGATAGAGCCTGTGGCACCATGCCAAAAATAACTTAAAGGGATTATTTGTTAACTAACAAAAATCAAAGTTGTTTAACATAACATATTTATAATTACTACATGTCTGTATTATACTGTATATGAGTACTTATTGTAGCTGTAGATGTTTAAAATAACTGCTATATAATTCAGTAGACGATATTTGTTATTAATGTTTTATATCCAGGTCATATTTTTAAGCTAATTTTGATGAATTAGTTGCAACTTTTTTTTTTTTTGCATTTGGTCTTTCGTTGACTAGTTGAAAAGTATGTTGTAAAAATTCATAATTTTGGATGTAAAGTATATGATATCATTAATACTTTTTCTAAATGTTTAGATTTTTAAATTGTATAATTCAAAATTATATTAATAGTTTAGAGTTTATACATAATAGACATTTTCATACACTTAATAATAATGTAATTTTAGTTCAGATACAATGTATCTGATTTTAATATCCTGAATTCATTTACTTTTTCAAAATTAGACTTAAAGAAAATAACCAACCAGGCATGGTGGCACATACCTGTAATCCCAGCACTTTGAGAGGAGGAGGCGAGAGGATTGCCTGAACCCAGGGGTTTGAAACCAACCTGGGCAACTTGGTGAGACCATCCCTCTACAATAAATTAAGAAAATAGCTGGGTGTAGTGGCATGTGCCTGTAGTTCTAGCTACTTGGAAAACTGAGGTGAAAGGATCACCTGAGCTCAGCAGGTCGAGGCTGTGGTGGCAATGAGCCAGCCTGGGCAACAAAGTGATACTCTGACCAAAAATAAATAAATAAATAAATAAATAAATAAATAAAAAAATAAAAGAAATAACCAAAGATAGTATAGAGCTTAATATGTGTTTTTGATGCTTTAGAAGCTGCTATCTAGGCTGAGGTTTTACTTTTACTTTTTAACTGAATATAAGGGACATTCTGAAAGGTTTTCTAAAAATTCTGTATATTTATTAATGTTTAAAGATATCAGGAGATACAGTATCCGTGACTTCCTTTGTTATTATAAAAATAGTGTAATAAGGATTATGACAATAGCAATAGTAATAATTATTGCTGTTACTATTTAAACAGCCTTTTATGTTCCAAGAACTCTTAGTTGCTTGAGAGATTTTGTTTCAAATATGTTTTAGTGTATCTCTAATACATTTGAAAACTTATTATATGGCTTAAGCATTTAATATTATTGCAGCCCTTATAGTAGATTCCTTTTTTCCTTTTTTTCTTTTCTCACTCCTTCTTCCCCAAAGAAAATATTTGCTACTGACCATTATTATTGTGAACATGTTATATTTGTGCTTCCTGGAATGAAAATTCTATATAACTAGGAACTAAAGTGATCAGACATACAATGGGGAAATAGCTCACAATATTCTGTCTTGGTTCCTGCCTCTGGTGTCTTACCTGTGCGTTTTCAGGGTTAGTTCTGAGGTTTAGTGTCATTCATATTGGAGTGGTTTAGTGATTTCCTAGAACAAGGTGCTTCCTGTTGGATTCTTTAGCAGATTTCATCTCATAGACCTTTACAAGACATCATGGAAAAATACCCTCTTTAGTTCATCTCAGCAGACATGTTTAAGGAAAATGCCAAGACAAGAGCAGAAGAACAAAGGAGAAAATCGACTAGTTCCTCAATGTAACCATGATTCAAAAGAACTAATTGAGATTAGCACATGAAGTCATCATTGGGCTTTTAATATCTAATATTTTCTCAAATTAACTATGTAATTACAATTATGGAATCAGGTTGAAGTCTCTCATTTTTGAACACTTTGTTTACTTTAGGTCTTCAGTCTTGTGGTTTAACTTTTTGTTTTAAAGTGGTCGAACTCTTTGTTTTTCCAAATATTCTGTAAAGTTGGACCTCATGTGAATCCATCACAATGTTTCTGATTCTTTTGAAGTTTTCTGCCATACTATCCATGGGTGAAGGTATCCCTTGAACCTCATTCAAATGTACTACACATATTCTGAATAATTTCATTCTAGAAGCTACACACAGGGCTTTTCAGACTTCTTCATGTCAATGTCACATATAGAAAATAAACATATTTGTGTGGCACACTGGGATCAATTTGAGGTATTTGGGGGTATCTTACATGGGTCTTAATTAAATAATCATGTTTTATTTATATTATATAATTGTCATAAAAGTAATGTGTGAAATAAAAGATAATAAATATTAAATTTCTATAAAACTTCCAAATAAAATGTTTTAAAATTTTGTAATGAGGGTCTTGAGTGTGATTTTTATGAATGTGATTTTCTAAAATCAGATTTTATGCTTGAATTGTTATTCCTAATTCCTGGTGACGTTCCTTTAGGATGACCTCTTTATTTTCTTGATACTTACCAACAAGGAGTAACTTAAAGAGTGACAGCAAATGGGAGAAAACTATTTATTCCTTTTACACCTATTAATTTTTTCTCACAATTAACCCACATTTTGATAATCTGATCTCTCTCTTACATGGGGTTCATGATGTAATTCTTCTTTAAATCTAGTAACAACTTTTATTAAAAAATTTAAAGTTGACTTTGTGATAAGGCAAATGGATTTTTAATTGTCAGATTTGTTTTCCATATAAAATCTCCTAAAATAATGATAAAAACTTTCATCAAACATATTTCTTCTAAACCTAAGAATTCTTTTTTAGGATTTCTATTACAAGATGTCACACCGCTGGTGAACTGTGTTTAATTTCACTTTTCTAAGGTTTACTCAATACATATTATTGGTAAATGTTAGTATATTTTTTTCCACATAGTCTGTAGTTTTTTTATTAAGTTCATTCAGATGACCTAGAATATGAGTAAAGCAAGCCAATGACTATTTTTTGATAATTTGTAAAGGGAGGGTCATTTAAATATTTTTCAATTCTTATTTTAACTCTTAATAATGCCTTGACTAAACTACACCCATCTAAAATGTACTTTGATATTAAACAGTGATAATATATTTGATCACATATAGTTAAAAACAGAAAGGTCTGTAACAGCTAGGGCTTTATTAGATTCACCATTTGGTAATACCATTTAATATGGAATTCAGGCCTACTGATGAACCTTTGATAAGTTCTTTATGAATAAATCTACATTTAACTGATTCTCAGAATCTTCTTGTATCTGTGCCATCAGTACATAACTTATGCATGTTTCCATCATAATGTAATGCTCATTTACTCTTTTGTTTGGTAGTTGTGACTTTATAGAATAACTAATGCTCTAAGAGTTTCTCTTCAGGATTTAACAGTTACTAACAAGATTATTAATCTGAAGTAATGCATTTATGACTCAATCATCTTCTAGATTAGAATTATTTTCATGTATTTGACATGTTTTCTATTTATCTACTAATTATATTATTCAAAAGTGGCACTTTATCTCTTTCCCTTGGAAAATACTGATAGTTTCCATCCAGTTCTGCAATTGTATGAGTTATGTGGGCTTTTCTATTGTTAGCATGACCTAATAACTAGCTTTATGAGTATCATTGATATTGTTATAGCCTGAGAAAACATTGTTTCTTATTTTATACTGTATTTGTTTAAAATGTTAATCTTGTGTGTAAAATGGATGTTTAATAGAAACATGCCAGTATAATTTACTTGACACTATTGCTTTACTTAATAACATTTTGAAGGAAATAAGACCTCTAGGCTGAAGAACAGGAAGAATTTATGAAGAACTTGATACCAAATGTGAGATAGTCCTCAAAGTGCACCAATAATAATTTTTTAAACTATTTTCTTGAGGGGGTGAAATGTGTTGAACTTTTGAAGTCTCCAATTTTAATAATTTTTTTGTTATGTTAGAAAAAATATCAGTGAATTTTAAGACTTTACAAATATAAGGGATAAAGCAAAACAAAACAAAACAACAAACCCAAGGGAGTTGCAGGCATATGTGGTCAGAAATTAAGTTCAAAACAATAATTTAGGTTATTTGTATTCTTTAGAATTGTACAAAAGAAATTGAAAAATAAATCATGTTTCTTGCAACAACAGGAATGCAGTTAGAGATCATCATTCTAAGTAAACTGACTCAGAAACAGAAAACCAAACACCACATGTTCTCCTCACTCATGTGAGAACTAAATGGTCACAAGGATGAAAATGATAGATACTAGGGACATCAATAAGAAATGGGGGGAGTTAGAGTTCAGAAACTGCCTATGGGGCACAATGTTCACTATCTGGGGAATGGGCCACTCTAGCCCCAACACCCACACTGCACAATATGTCCATGTAACAAATACACATGTGTACCCCCCGAATCGAAAATTTTAAAAAGTATAACAAAAAGTTAATTTTGAAAATTAATACAGTTAAGAATTAGGAAGCATTGGATATTTTCATTTAATAAAATATACTTTCAAAATAGTCTTAAAATATAAATATTACATTCACTTTTGTAGAGTTAAATATATTTTGGAGACTCTTCTATAATGAATTGATTTAATTAAATTATGTTTTCCTATTTTTAGAAATCAGAACTTTTATTTCTGGAAACAACTTTGTAATGAAATTTTATTGAGTTAGACTATGACTAATTATAATATTAAAAGCCAAAACTAAAACAATGGGTAAATGAATGAACAAAACAAGTCATATTAATGGAAAAAATTAATAAAAATTATGGGCTCTACTTGAAGCACCTAGTCTCAAATAATAGTGATAATAAAGAAAACAATGTGTGCATTATCCATTAGTTGAAAAATTTATTTGAAATATGAAAGCATAGAACCAATTAAGTCAGAAGAGAATTTAAATATTGTACATACATACAAAGAACCTCAAGAATGGCAAATCATAAAGTGAAATCAAACTAGCTGATTATTTTAGGAAGTGCTTTATTTTTTTTATTTGAGTTGGAGTCTCACTGTCGCCCAGATTGGAGTACAGTGGCCGCTCCCGGCCACCACAGCCTCGACCTGCTGGGCTCCAGTGATCTTTTCGCCTCAGCCTTCCAAGTAGCTGGAAATACAGGTGCACACTATCACGCCTGGCTAATTTTTTTTGTTTCTTGTAGAGATGAGGTCTCGCCTGCCCAGGCGGGTCTCGAACCCGTGGGCTCAGGCAATCCACTCACCTCAGCCTCCCAAAGGTGTGGGATTACAGGCTGAGCCACCGAGCCCAACAGGAAGTGCTTTATATGTAGACACTTTTATTCCAACCCTCTCTGTCAGTGCCTTCTATATTCAAAATCTTAATGAGCCAAAATACAAAAGTACTGAATCTAGGAATTTTTCTGAGTTCAATTCTTGTGAACTTTTGAATCAAAGAAAAAAGATTATTTAAATTTTTTTTTTTTTTTTGAGTTAGAGTCTCACTCTGTCGCCCAGTCTGGAGTACAGTGGTACATTCACAGCCACAGCAGCCTTGTCCTGCTGGGCTCAGGCGATCCTTCCACCTCAGCCTTCAAAGTAGATGGAACTACAGGCATGTACTGCCACTCCCGGCTTATTTTTTTTATCTATTGCAGAGACGAAGTCTCACCAAGTTGCCCAGGCAACATAGTGAGACCTCCTGTCTTCAAAACAATCAAAGAATTAGTTGAGCATGGTGGTATGTGCCTCAGGACGCTGAGGGGAAAGGATTGTCTAAGTCCATGAGGTGGAGGACTGTGGTCATCCCGTGGCTTTGCCTTTTCTGGATCCTGGTGTCTTCCTTTAACAATGGAGGGCGTTGATCATGCCACTGAACTTCAGCCTGGGTGACAGAGTGAGATCCTGATTTCTAAAAAAAATTTTTTTAAAAATCCATATATGATTTTTAGCTATCCATCCCTTAGAGCCAATTAGGTGGGCCATAGTACACTAGGGTGTTCTGAGTCATAAGACTGAGTATTGCATCTATGTTTAGGTAGACCATTAGAATGGACTAGGAGTTGGCAACCTTCATGCTGTTTCAGGCTGTGCCCTGACAAGGTTCATGAACTTGTTCTTTCCAATGAATGGAATGTCAGTGTCAGATGGGGTCATAGAGTAGTCTAAATGACTCTTTATATAGAAAAGGGAAGAATAATCAGTGCATTATCATTTATGCTTTCATTAGGTCCTGGTGCTAATCATTTGTTTAATTAAACTTTATCTTGACCAAAGGTGTTACCCCATAGAAAATATTTGATGAACCTAGTATGAAACTACAAGCTTAATGACATTCAAGTGTGTTCTTCACCCTTTTAAATAATACAGGTGAAGTATATTGATTATCCTTTAAATGAAGGAGGCCAAAGGTGAATTACTAAATTTGTGTTATTGAATTTTAGAGGTGGAATTTCTCATGCATTTCAGAGGGAAGGAGAGAATAGAGGAAGAATAGCTTTTTTACTGGTGTCGAATTTCTAGTCTCTTTTAAAGATTGGTTTATTCATGGAAGAATTATGGCCTGACAATGTGGATTGAAGTAACATATACCCCACTGCAAAGTCTGGCCTGTAAAACTCTTCCTTAGGCGACCCTCCGTTCTTTGGCTCTCCCTGTTTATAGTTAAAGGAAGACACCAGGATCCAGAAAAGGCAAAGCCATGAGATGGAAGGAATCTTTGAAAAGGCTGTCAGAAAAGCTACTCAACTAGGAATGGCCACACTGGACCATTATGTGTGACAGAAATAAATTTCTGTTGTGTTAAGCCACTGAACTTCTGGGTTGGTTTGTTACAGCATCGAGCTTAGCTTAATGCATGGAACAATTATGAGCTACCATCAGCAGTATCAGGATATGTGAAATACAGTTTATTACAGAAAAATGGAAAAATAAAGCACCCTTCAGAGCTAATATAAGCAATTAATTATCTAGAAGAGGGTGGATATAAGCCTGATTGGAAGCTAAGGCTTCTAAGAAGTAGACACCAAGATGTAGAAGTAGGAAGAATATTATAATATTGCCAGCCACACATATCAGTTTTGTAGGGGCACAAGTTGGGTCACACAGGCTGCATTGTACCTGCATTTTGGTTAGCCTTCACTGTGTAAAAAAATGAAATCAATTATGTAATTTCACATAGAAGTTAGCTAATGATGATGATGATGATGATGCTTTTCTGGAAAAAAATTGTAAGAACAGGCAACATTGAGCCTGTTCTTAGCAAGAATCAGCGGGAGCTGGAGGGTGTGTATTGCTCTCTTTCATAGGCCCAGCCCCTACACCTGCCCATTCTCTGAATGACATACTAGCCTAGCTCTACAGGGGGCTTTTACATATTACTTCTTTACTAGCTTTTTACCCTGTTTCTGTGGTTGCTGACGCAGTCTCTTAGTCTGCCTTTAAGACCCTTTGTGATCTACTTCCTGTCTTTTGAATCATAAACCCTAAATCCTTCACACTTCTTTCAGGTTGATATATTATTCTCTTCTTCTTGGCTGTTGCTCTTTCTGCTTATTCCTTTTATCAGAAATGCATTTGTTCCATCTCCCTATATCCAGATTCTTTAATACCCAACTCAAGTGTCACTTTCTTTGTGAATTTGTTCTTGTTCTATCTCTCCTCCCTTCTCTGAAGTCCCTTTGGATAACATTTGTGCCTCCCAGGATACTTATCACTTTTAGTGTTATAGATTTTTTTTTTGAGTCAGAGTCTTACTCTGTCACCCAGGCTGGAGTGCAGTGGCACGCTACTCATGGCCACCGCAGCCTCGACCTGCTGCCTGCTGGGCTCAGGCGATCCTTCTGCCTCAGTTTTCCAAGTAGCTGAAACTACAGGTGCATGCTACCACACTGGTTTATTTTTTGGTTTATTGTAGAGCCAAGGTCTAACCAAGTTGCCTAGGCTGATGTCAAACCCAAAGTCTCAGGCGATCCTCTTGCCTTGGCCTCCCAAAGTGCTGGGAGCCACCACACAGCCATAGATCTTTAAATATATATCTTATCTCTTGTTGACATGAAAAATCCAGCATGAGAGAGAGAGAGAGAGAGAAAGAGAAATCTTTGAGTCTTCTAAACGATCCATTGATGTCTTCACACACTAACACAATTGTTAATGGCTATCAGTTTGGAATCTGAAATCCTCCCTGTTAAAAAGGTAATTTTTTCCCTTAGTACTCTCAGACTGGAGTATTTTGAAGACTCTCAAGAAGTCTGTGAGGCTAGCAAGTTATATGCTCATTTCCAGCGTGTATCATCAGAATAGTTTGTTTGGCAGAATCTTGCTCCGTTACCCAGGATGAAATGCAGTGGTGCAATCATAGCTCACTGTTACCTCAAACTCCTGGGCTCATGCAATCCTCTTGCCTCAGTCTCACCCTTACTACAGGTGCACACTACCTTGTCCAGCTAATTCTTTGATTTTTGTAGAAACAAGTTCTCTCTATGTTGCCTAGGTTGGTCTCGAACTCTCTGGACTCAAGTGATCCTCTTGTCTTAGCCTCTCAGTGTTGGGATTACAGGCATGAGCCACTGTGCCTGGCCATGAATAGTTTGTTTTTGATCAGGAGGATTTTTACTGTCTCTTATATTATCTTGAGTTCAGAAATAACATTAAGATCATTATTTCTGAAGCACAACAGCATCCTAAAACTTCAGGTGACAGTTGACTCTATTGTCCAAGACTTTTTCTGTTCTGTCTATTCCTGGATTCTTTCCACCCATTCCAGTGCCTGGCATACAGTAAGATATCAATAAATGATTGCTGAATGAAAGCTGAATAATGAAAGAATAAATTCAACATGGTGATTACTAGACTGCAGTTGTTCCTATGGTAGTAAAGTGATCAAAATTAAAACTGAGCTCATAGCAGTGGCACCACAAGGGTATGTTTTGTTTTTTCTGAAATAAACATGAGGTTGGAACCAGAAGTTAAGTTGCCAGGTTTCCAGGTCAACTTTAATTCAGCACAATTTACATGAGTGGCACACAATAGTGAAGTCATTCATCTGGGTGGCAAACTCATCGTCAACTCTAGCCAGAACAATGAAAAATAACCTTAGGGTTTGTTGATGTGATTGTATAAAAAGGAGTACCCTCTTTAAAAAAATTTGATTCAAGTTTACCCCCAAATGTGAAGTTTTTGTATTCTTAATTGTGTCACATGGATTATCACTATTATAGGGGGCAACTTTTTACATTTAATTTAATTTATTTTTTTATTTTTTGAGTTGGAGTCTCTCTCTGTTGCCCAGGCTGGAGTGCAGTGGCACACTCACGGCCACCTCAGCATTGACCTACTGGGCTCTGGTGATTCTGCTTCAGCCTTCCAAGTAGCTGGAACTACAGGTGCACGCTACCACACCTGGCTGATTTTTGATGTATTGTAGAGACAAGGTCTCGCCAAGTTGCCTGGCTGGTCTTGAACCCGCAGGCTCAGACAATTCACTTGCCTTAGCCTCCCAAAGTGCTGGGATTACAGACTGAGCCACTGAGCCCGACTGGGGGCAACATTTTTAGAATGAAAGGTCCCTTTTTGATTATTAATTTTTCTAACCCATTAAGTAGAAAGCAGTGCCATACTAATTCCTCTCTGACTTTTTAGTCTTTCTTTTGCCCTTTACTACAAAAGTGCATTGCCTTTCTTTTTAGATACTTTGTGAGATCCGTGCAAATGCAAGTGATATGAAGGCAAAGCCTAGGAAGACATATCTGTAAACAGAAATGAGTAAAATACCTTTAAAGGAAGCTTGACTATCACTGAAAGTGGTAGTTGCAATGGGAATGATTGACTACCAATTATGTTGTAAATAGACCTAGCTACAACATTACTCATAAAAGACAGGAAAGGCAGAGTTTTTTGTTTTTGTTTTTCCAATTTAGAACAGATGAGCAAGAGAGGAAGAACAGGCAACAGTAAAAGAGAATGATATTTCATGTTGGTAAAAATAAAGATTTCCCATTTATTTGATTCTCTCATTTTACACTTCTGTTTATAGATGGAAATGTGGTGAAACACAAATTTAGAGTGAATGACAATTGTAAAAAAAGGGCTGAGAACCAAGTTAAAATCCTTTATAAAATATTGACTTCTCTCAACCATTCTTGATGATTGCCTTTTTAGTGAAAAAGGCAAGTTACAGGCAGGCGAAAATTAAACTTAGTGATAAAGGGTCCATGTTATAACCAAGTGGTTCCTTTTGAAATGTATGCTATGGGAGTGACTTTTCAGCTGCTTCGATAGAAATCACAATGCAAAGACTAATATTTAAAAAAATAAAACTAAACAAAAAATTGGAAAATCTCTCTTTTAATTGTCCTCAGAAAAAAGCAAAGACTAATATTTAGAAAAATAAAACAAAACAAAAATTGGGAAATCATACCTCTCTCTCTCTCTCTTTCACTCATTCTCAGTTGTCTTCAGAAAAAAGCAGAGCATTCTGATCAAAACCGCTCCCTGTAGGTAGTCTTCCCTATGCCAGGGCTTCCCAATTAGTGTGTTGTGGTATGTGGGGGGTGACATAAATGTAGTACAGGTGACCTAAGGGTACTTGATCCTTTGATCCCAGAGAATTCTTCCTTCTTTCCTTCCTTCCTCCCTCCCTCCCTTCCTTCCTTTTCTTTCTTTCTCTTTCTTTCTCCTTCCTTCTTTCCTTCCTTCCTTCCTTCTTTTTTTGAGTGGAAGTCTTACTCTGTCGCTCAGGCTGGAGTGCATTGACACCCTCATGGCCACCACCGCAGCCTTGACCTGCTGGGCTCAGGTGATTTGCCTCAGCCTACCAAGTAGCTGGAACTATAGGCATGCGCCACCATGCCTGGCTAATTTTTTGATTTTTATTGTAGAGTTGAGGTCTCACCAAGTTGCCCAGACTGATCTCAAACCTGTGGGCTCAGGCAATCCTCTCACTTCAGCCTCTCAAAGTGCTGGGATTATAGACCTGAGCCACCGTGCCTGGTGCCTTCTTTCTTTACCAAAGGAAATGAACCAAAAATAGGATTCTTTTCTATGAGTGCCATGACATAAATAGGTTGGGATGTGCTGTCCTAAACTACCTTGAAGCAATTAGTCTTACAAACTCAACCCTAAAGAGAGGTCTTAGAAAAGTAGACTTATTAATATGACAGTTCAGAAACTCTAAATACACTGAGCTCTCATGTCTCAAATGCATATGCTGAGCCCTCAGCCTAGAATATCCTACCTTTTTCTTTCCTACCTGGGAGTGCCCTGCTCATTGTTGACCTGGTAACTCTTGGTCACCATGCAGGGCTCAGTTCAATGTCAGCTCCTGTGAAACTACCTCTATTACTCACTTCTTCAGCATTAATGGATTTTATTGGGTGCTATAGGAACAGAAAACACTGTGGCCCATAAATATGTAACACGACACCAGCAACAGGGTATCTCTTCCTCAAGACTGTGAGCTTCCACAAGGCAGAGGTTTTGAGCTTTATGTTGCTATTCAGATGGATTACTTAATGTTTCTTACATAAATAAATCCGTCACATTTCAGACTTCCAACGGAAAGAAATGCATTCAAACGATGGCCATGGGGTTCCCACCCCCCATATCCCTTTGGACGTGTTAGACTATAGACTCAGGGTCCCATTATCCCTTTTTAGTCCTTAATGTTGTCAATAAAGCGATTTGAGGAAATATATATTTTTTTCTCTAATGGCAATCTGTACAGATAAGGTTTAACTCAGCACGTCTATGTTGCTCAAAGTCATTTTAGAACATTTAAAACTCATCTAAACATGTTTAAATACCTGCCTTCAGAACTGACTGGCTCTTAGGCCATAGACTCTAAGCCTTTGGAATGTTCTGCCTGATAAGGGGTTTCGGCATGCCTAAGGCCTTGGGTCATGCTGTGCCAGTGTGACCAGGTAAGTTTATCTTTGCTGTGTAATTTATGGCGAACACTGTTTCTGCGCTGGGTGTGGGGCTGGAGTCTGACTAACTGAGGCCAGTCATGTGGATACTGTGTGCCCAGGTAAGTGGTCCCTGGACACTAAGGCTTGGTCAGTTTCCTTGGTTGAATGTGTTGTGTTGTGCATGTTTTATCATACGTTATTGTTGGCAGAATTAAGTGTGTCCCTGGGACACGACTGAGAGGGGACAGCGAGAAACTCATGCCTGTTTCTCCTGGTCTTTGTTCCATGTGCCCCTTTTCTTTGCTGATTCTAATCTATGTCCTTTCAGTGCAATGAACTATAACTGTGACTATAACAGCTTCCGAGTCCTGCAAATCCTTCTACTGAATAATTGAGCCTGAGGGTGTTCTTGGGGACCCCCAACACCCACAGCAACTCAGATGCCATAGTTCAGTAGTATGGTATATGAAAACAAATAATTATGGAGACTAGGAAGGGGACAATTGGAGGGAAAGTCTGGGAAGGTGTATAGGGGGCAGAGTACAGGGGTTTATGTGAGAAGGTTGGGCCACTCTTCTGAGATTATGTGGCAAGAGCCAAAACTGACATGGAAGGGGTAAAAAAAATTCTCGGCCAATATCTAAAATTAGTACACTTCAGGCTTTGTTTCATCTGACTCAAAAGGTATCTCCATATTTTCAGAGAAGGGAACAAAGTAAACAAAGGGTAAGAATGTATGACTGGCAATTTTGCTGATCTGGAGATCCCAACTCTGCCCAGGGTAACTTTTCCATCAGCCCTGCTAGGACTGGCCCCTCTAGGAACAAGGACCATAGACCTGCATGGGAGGGGTTGATGGAGAGGCGACCTTTCTCAGCTGTGTTAACTGCTCAGTTCTCCAAGGCCAGGGGATTCACTTTACTTCTTCCATTTTACAAAATCTTAAAATTAGCACCTAGACTCTTCTGAGTTGGTTGATAAGGTAGCTTTGGACTTGGTGTGTTGGGATTCATCACTTGACTTTGTCACTTGCCAGTTGTGTAAATTCTCCCTGCCCCAGTTTCCCCATTTGTGCTCAAGATAAGATCTGGAAACTGGTAAGTGCTCAATAAATGCTAGCTGCTGTACTTGGTTTCACTTCTGGATTCATCTCACAAGCCACAGAAAAACCATCCTAACTTTGTGGTAGGGAAGAGGATTTATGTTGCCTAAAATAGCTTCATGGAGCCAAACCAAAGAAAAGGGCCTGCAACTGGATCACCATTTTGTGAGTTGGTTATAGAAATTGCACTTCAATACCATTTCCTTCATATTCAAGGGAGAGGATTTCTTTATGGCAAATAATTTGAGATGTGTTCTCTGGTGGTCTTCCTTTACCACCCTCTTCCCCATCGACCCTTTTCTGACTCTTATCCGCTGCTGTCATGAGAGGTTCAGGCTTGCAACTGGGAAGGACAAATTTCTGACTTCACCAGACAAAGCAAGCTTAAGGCTAATGTCATCCCTGATGCCAAAAGGGCAAATCTGACAAAATAGGAACTTAATCATAGACAAACTCTAGGTTTAAAATAGTCTCTTCCTTTGACATATTCAGGATAACCCAAAAATAATAGGGTTTATTTTTACCCAGGTTTTTAAGGCCACAGGCCAATTGGGATCCCTGGAACACAATAGCCTGAGTGTGCTGAGAGTCTGATGTGACCTGGCTACTTTTATATGATACAGCTGGCTTGTTCTTCCACATTATAGGAAACAAGGTATAATGTGGTATTTTACTTCTCTGGGGTTACGGATCCCACTTCCAAACCCTTAAAAGATTTAGCAAGATTGAAACTTTTTAAAGAATGAGAAAATCCCTAGTAAAATTTCTATAATTTAACAAAAATTCAAATGATATTTAACTAACAATGACACTAAAAATAATACCCAATATTGCATGACACAGGTAGACAGCATAAAATGCTGAAGAAAAATTTGTTAGTGTGTATAAAAAATGTTGTCATGATCATATCTTTTCCCTTGAGAATTCTGAGAATCTAACTCAGGGGTCAGCAAACTATAACCCATTCCAACCTGTGGACTACTTTTGTGTGGCCAGCCAGTAAGATAAGAATTGTCTCTACATTTTCAAACTGGCTGGGCTTGGTGGCTCTTGCCTGTAATCCCAGCACTTTGGGAGGTTGAGTTGGGAGGATTGCTTGAGCCCAGGAGTTTGAAACCAGCCCAGGAGTATGAAACCAGCCATAGTGAGACCTCATCTCTACAGAAGAAAAAAATTAGCCAGATGTGGTGGTGTGTGCCTGTGGTCCCAACTACTTGGGAGGATGAAGCAGAAGGATCACCTGGAGGCTGATGCTGTCATGGGCAATGATCATGCCACTGAACTCTAGCCTGAGCTACAGAGCGAGATGCTGACTCAAAGAAAAAAAAAGTATGATCTTTACATTTTCAAAGGATTATTAAAAGAGGAAGGAGAAAATGAAGAGGAGGAGGAGCCCTGGAGGAGGAGGAAGGGAGAGAGAAGGAAGGAGATGAACTATCTGGTCCACAAAGTCTAAAATTTCTACTCTGTGGCCCTTTCCACAACAAATTTGCCCACTCCTGATCTTACCTAAGACAATAATTCAAACTATGGAGCATCTGTATGAACAAAGATGAGCTCTACACTAGCTTTATAATAATTTAAGATATTGGGAGCAATCTAAATGCTCAGGATAGAAGAATGGTTACCTATTATTAATTCCTGTAAGAGGATATTTTTCCACCAATCAAGTGATGGTTGGTGAAGACCATGGAGAAATGCTCCTGGAATCTATAATTCTATTTTTGCATATCCTAGGAAGCCTTTGAGAACTGCTACAACTCGCAGACATTTTCTGACTCCTGAGTATTCAATACAGATGTTGTTAAACCACACATTCTAAAAAAAATCTTGTTTTTTATTATTATAAAGATGTGGGATACATTTCAGGGTTAGGTATACAAACGTTGATTATGCTGGTACCCTTGTTGATGAGGTATGGTCTGCCTCCCCTAGCAGTTTCCCTCAACTGCCAATCCCACTCTCCCTCCCCTGACAGTTTACCACTACTGCCAATCCCTTTCTTATAGTATTATAATTGTTCAAGTTCTGCTTAGGAATGAGAACATATGGTACTCCGTTCTTTGTTTCTGTGATAGATCAGGGAGTATGATCGACTCTAAATCCATACAAGTTGCTGTGAAGTCCATATGTTTGTCCTTCTTTATGGCTGTGTAATATTCCATTGTGTATATGTACCACATTTTTTAATCCAGTCCAGTTTTGATGGGCAGCATGGCTGCTTCCATGTTTTTGCTATTGTGAATAGAGCTGCAACAAACATACGTGTGCAGGTATCTTTTTTGTAGAATGATTTGAGTTCCTTTGGGCATAGTCCCAATAGGGGAAATGCTGGGCCATATGGAAGGTCAATTTCTAGTTCCTTCAGAAATCGCCACACTATCTTCCAAAGACGTTGCACTAGTCTGCATTCTCACCAGCAGTGTAGAAGCGTTCCTTTTTCTTCGCATCCTTGTCAGCATCTGTTGTTGTTTGTTTTATTAATGATGGCCATTCTTACTGGGGCTAGGTGGTATCTCAATGTGGTTTTGATTTGCATTTCTCTGATGATGAATGAGGCTGAGCACTTTTTCATGTGTTTGTTGGCTGCCCATATATCTTCTTTTGAGAAGAGTCTATTCTTGTCTTTTGCCTACTTTTTAATGGGGTTTTTTTTTTTTTCCTTTCTGCGTGTTTGAGTTCCTTGTAGATCCTAGATGTTAGGCCTTTGTCAGATATACAGTTGGCAAATATTTTTTCGCATTCTGTGGGCTGTCTCCCTGCTCTCTTGGTGGTTTCTTTTGCTTTGAAGAAGCTTATTAGTTTGATGAGATCCCACTTGTCTATCTTATTTCTTAAGGTATGGGCATTTAGGGTTCCGATCAGGAATTGGTTGCCAGTTCCAATTTTCATAAGGGTGTCTCCAGCGTTTTCTAAGATTCTTACAGTTTGAGGTTTTATGTTTAGGTCTTTGATACATTTAGAGTTAATTTTTATGTATAGTGATAGGTAGGGGTCCTGTTTCAATCTTCTGCATGTGATCAGTCAGTTTTCCCAGCACCATTTACTGAATAAGTTTTCCTCTCACCAGCGGTTGTTGTTGGAGGCTTTGTCAAAGATGAGTTGGTTAAGAAATTAAGGCTTTGCTTCCGGAATCTCTGTCCTGTTCCATTGGTCTATATGCCTGTTCTTGTACCAATACCAGGCTGTTTTGATTAATGTAGTCTTATAGTAAAGTTTGAAGTCTGGAAGTGTGATACCTCCTGCTTTGTTTCTTTTGCTAAGGATTGTTTTGGGTATTCGTGGTTGTTTATGTTTCCATATGATTTTCTGTATTGTCATTTCCAGGTCTGAGAAGAATGATTAAATCACACATTTTAAACTTGATGACATTCTGCCTTAAACAGGATGATCTTGACTTAAATGGATGGATCCACATAGCCCTTCATACCTGTGCTCTGGCTTTTAGGATACCTATAGTGGCAGAAGACACCCAGGGTCACACACTCTACTCGGGGGTATGTTCTAGCCCAGGTCATTCTTTTCTCCTCTCTTAAGGAAGCATCCTAGAGCCTGAAGTAGTCCTTCTTGCACATTCTACAGAGCATGGTGTGGGTGAATGAGGTTCTTAAACTCTTTAATTTATGTGTCTGTCTATCTGAAGCCAGATGCCATAAGACATATTCTGTAGATGTCACCAGACACAGCGTTTGTGCAGGAGGTTCCTGAAAAGTCCTTTTTCCATCATCTGCTGAGAATACCTTCTCATCCTTAGTAACCAAATATCACCCTCTCTGACCTTCCCAGAGGAAGGTGCCTCTCCTTTTTGTTCTGATAACTTAGTTCTTAAACAGTTGTTGTCAGTTTATGTATTGAATGCCCCACTAAGCTGTGAGGTACCCCAGAATGCACAGTTTGGAATCTGTGTACTCATGACTTACAGTCTGGCATGCAGTAGGGGAAGATTATTATTGTTTGAACGAACACATGAATAATTCCATGGTAGTTTCCCAATTAATATTTGTTATTTTGTTGAGTTGATTTGATTGTATGATTTATTGATTTTTTTCCTTAAAAACAGACAAATAAAAACCCCACAAAGCATATTTCTGTTGCTATATCTATTATCCTAATTTTTTTCATCAATTTAAAAAATGTGTGCCTTTATGGAGAAGGCTAGCTGGGTTTATATTTGGTTTTCGGTTTTTCTCCCCTTTCTCTTTCTTAATTTGATAGACAAGCAAAAACTCTAGAAATTATATAAAAGCATGATACTTCTGGCCATTACATCATTGTGTTCACCTCTTTCCCCTATATTAAGGATATTTACAGTCTCATGACAAAGTGGGGTTTTGAAACAGTTCCCAAAAGTTCATTTCATTATTCTAGTGAGTGAGACTGTATTAGAAATAGGAGTTAATTAGAGACAGGGCTAGATGATGGTTGATTTTGTTCAAATGTTGCAGGCTTAAAACCCAGTGAAGATGAAAAGTTTGCTCATTCTCTCATTCCTTCATCCATTAGTCTGCTCACACATCCTTTTTTTAGTAATACCTCACCTGAACACAAAAAGTGTTGGGGGAATTTTGCTAATGGAAAAGGATGAATGAGTTTAAGATAGAGTAACTAACTTGGGATGGGAGGAACCCACAGGGGCTCAATTTCAGGTCAAAGCTGGTGCTAAAGAAACACCTATAAGAGCAATGTTTCCTTACTTGCCTGCTGGCTGTTGCTACAGTAAAATCAGTAGTCAATAGCTTGATATGTGGATGTCTCTTAAAGTCAAGCTTGGTGAATATGGTAGATGATTGACTTGGGTGAAAATCTTCTAGGTAAAAATAAAGCATGTTGATTTAGTAAGACCAGTTGTGTGTGTGTGTGTGTGTGTGTGTGTGTGTGTGTGTGTGTGTGTGTGTGTGTGTGTGTGATTTATTAACTGAATTTGAAGGCAACTTCAAAATATTAGTTTCAGAAAAATAAATGGAAAAAAAATATTTCAAACACCAGGAAATGCTTGCCATGCAAACAAACTCAAGCCTAGATAGCAGTATTACACAAAGTTCTTAGTTGCAAGCAATGGCTCTAGTATAAAAGGAAAGAAAGACAGACAGAAAGAAAAGAAAACAGAGAAAGGATGAGGGGGAACTATTGGAAGGATATCAGAAGGCACATCACATCAATGGGGAGTCAGGAAAACTAGACTGGTGCCAGGCGCTGTGGCTTACACCTGTAATCCCAGCACTTTGGAAGGCTGAGGTGGTAGGGTTGTTTGAGCCCATGAGTTTGAGACCAGCCTGGGCAACACAGTGAGACCTTGTCTCTATAAGAAATTAAAAAGAAAATTAGCTGGGCATGGTAGTGCTCCTGTAGTCTCAGCTACTCAAGAGGCTGAAGTGGAAGCATCACTTGAGACCAGAAAGTTGAGGTTGTGGTGAGCCATGATCATTGTGCCACTGCACTCCAGCCTGGGTGACAGAGTGAGAGTCTGACTCAAAAAGAAAAAAGCAAGAAAATGAGAAAAAGAAAAAGAAAACCCAAACGGGGAGAAAAACAAACAAAACAAAACAGGGCTCAAGACAGCTCCAATTCCAGAGAATATAACTGCAGGGCTATGGCCAAAATCACTTTACAAAAGCCGCTTGGATAGGAAGCTACTGCCCACACAGAGGCATGCTATTTCCTGTAGCTCCTGCTACCCCCAAACTGTGGCTTTCACTTTTGAACCAAGCAACAAAAGGTTTAATCTAAGGTTTTCCTGGGTATCTTTTGCCCCAAAGTCAGTGAGCTTATGTCTGGTGTGTTCTCATGCCCAGCCTTTGCTATAGCAGGGAGAGGGTAGAAAAAGGCACCTGTCAGTGTCTATGGAGAAAGGAAGGTGCTCAGGACCACCTCACTGCCAAGATTCTGGCCTATACCCCAAATGGCAGAGTAAGAGTTGCTCACAAGGAAATGAGTGCTTTGGGGACAGGGGATGGATGCTGGAAATGAAAATACAGAACAAAAATAATCTAAAAGCCCAAGACTGCCTCAAAGAATGGAAGGAAAAAAATCCCAAACCTTTAACTGCAAATGTTTCAGAAAAAAAGTACAGTGAGTGTCCTTTTATCTGTATACGAAATTTAGAAAAATAAACACAAGGACTATAAACTGGTATAGTCTCTAGTTATAGAATAGTCTGTCATTGAAAGACCTTTCTATATGATCATCTTATAATCCTATTCTTTTATTTATTTTATTTTATTTTTTACCGTGGTCAAGTAGGTTTTACCGATGCCTTTATTTTAAAGAAGAAAGAAGCCCAATGAATGAATTTCTCATTGTGTAGTAAATTGTAGAGTTGGGAGTGGAACCCACGTCTCCAGATTTCTAGTTCACTATTCAGATTAGATTAGGATTTCTTATGTAGTGTCATATGTAAGGTTGTGGACTTCGACCTGGGTTTGAATCTTAGCTCTGGCATTTATTTTCTGTGGGACCTTGAGTTTTGCTCAACTTCTTAGCTTTTGCACCAGTAAAACCAGTAAAAAAAAAATTATCCCTTTTTCTTTAACACTTGTTGTAAGAATTAAATGAAATAAGCATGTCAGAACTTGGTTCAATGCCTGACAGTTAGAAAGTGCTCAATAAATGTCTACTGGATCCAGTTATGAAGACTTGACCCAGTGGAATTGAGCTGATGGGGTGACAGCAGACATCCTTCTGACATACACACACACTGTACTCAGAGAAAAAATTGATTCAGAAGAGTGGTGAGTTGGTTGATGACAAACCCACTGAGAAACTTTGCCAAAGAAACAGCTGAGTAAAAGGTCAAATTCTTGGCTCATGATGTTTTTAAAAATGGACTTCCATGTGGTTTTAGATGGGCCAAAATGTGCTCAAAATGTAACTCAGAATGGAGGGATGGGAGTTCAAACATCAGGAGGAGGGAAAGAGAGAAATGTGGCTGCATCTTTCAGGAGCTTCCAAGCCCTGGGTGCCCTTGGGGACACTGAGCATCCTGCACAGGGTTCCTCTGTGAACTTGTGACCTAGATCACAAGGAATTGTGGTGGGGTGGAGCTTCTGGCACAGCAGGCTAACCCCATGCAACACTGAGAAGCAAGCCATTCATTTTTGGGGTTCCTCAGTGGTTCCCTCAGAGCACTCCTGCTTATACCCCAACCCACAACTTCTCCGAAGAGGCTCCAGAAGAGATACCCCCACCTTTCCATGAAGCAGCCCATTTCTGTCTAGTTGGCAAATCCATGCCAACACCCCAAACATTCACAACTTGACTCTTTAGGCCCTGCCCCTAGCCCAGGCAGAACATTCCAAGGATAGGAGAAGGGCCAGAGGGCTACAATCCCACAACCACAAGATTTGTCTTGAGCCAAGATTAAACTTCTCTCTGACAGCTTGTATTCAACCATCTTCCCCATTCTCCCTCTTCTCTTTTGTTGCTCATTTCTATTCGGTTTTACATCTCTGACCTCTGGTCTCTTATCTCTGACCTCTGTCCTCAGAATTCCTTCTTGCTTTCTTTTCTCAGTTCCATGTTGCTCAAACACTTTCCCTGGAATCTGGCCCTCCTCCTATCCTTGCAGTTGGCCTCAAATTCTACTCTCCTGTGCCTCTCCACCCTTGGTAGGTCTGAAGGTTGGTACTGATCTCCAGAGAGGGCAAGTAGGCTAATGACTATTTCTGCTAAATATTTACTAGGGATTCTTGGAATACAATGCTTTATTTCACTATTTTTCAAGATGTGAAACCGCCAAGACATCTCAGGAGTTATTTAAGAAAATAAGGGACCAGGCGTGGCGACTCACGCCTATAATCCCAGAGGTGAGAAGATTGCCTGAGCCTAGGGATTTGAGACCAGCCTAGGCAACTTGACAAGACCTCATTTCTACAATAAATCAAAAAATTAGCTGGGCGTGGTGGTGCATGCCTGTAGTTCCAGCTACTTGGAAGACTGGGGTGGAAGGATCGCTTGAGTCCAGCAGGTCGAGGTTGTGGTGGCTGTGAGAGACTGCCCTCCAACCTGGGCGACAGAGTGAGACTCCAACTTGAAGGAAAGAAAAAAAGAAAGAAAGAAAGGAAGGAAGGAAGGAAGGAAGGAAGGAAGGAAGGAAGGAAGGAAGGAAGGAAGGAAGGAAGGAAAAGAAAATTAGGGTTCCATGTTGAAAAATACTTGAGAAATAGTTGAAACTTTTTCATACTCTTTTCTCCCTCATGGAGAATCATAGCAGATCTTTAGCTTATTGCTGGTTCTGGAAATTCCTATTGTAAAGATAACTTTTAACTCATAATTGTATTTGAGTACCAGAAACATTTTTCCAGAAGGTGTTTCTTAACAATCCACAGAATACTTCTTGGAGAATGTAGCCTTTACTATCCCATAATGTTAGTATCCAATGTGAGAGAGTACAGACACCATGGTAGGGGCTTGTTTATAGAGTTTTCCCACTTAGTCCTTATAATAGCACTACAAAGTAGATTTTATTATCCTTGTTTTAAAGAGGAAGCTGCGATTCAGAGGGCTGAAATAACTGCGGAGTCCACATGCCAGTTACCAGGAGATACTGGATTCAAGTTCAAGACTGCCAACCCTTGAACCTGCTGATGTCTTTTTTTGGTCTGACTTGTAGCTGGAGCAGGTGGTGGTGAGGAATAGGCCACCTTATGTTGAATCTTCTGGTGATGGCTGTCAAAATGGCAGGACAGGGCAATATGTCTCTGGGCTACTCTCTAGGGAAACCAAGGACACTTGCTTTACATTGCTGGGGAGGTGTCTGGTGAGTCCAGCCTGCAAAATCTACTTCTAGGACAGATTATTCCTTTCCCTTACTGACCCACATCGTCTTCCTTTAAGGTATGCCAGATGCATCTTCAAAATTTTTTTTGTTTTATTGGGAGTTGGAGTTTCACTCTGTCACTCAGGCTGGAGTGCAGTGGCACACTCATGGCCACCTCAGCCTTGACCTTCTGGGCTCAGGTGATCCTTCCTCCTCAGCCTACCAAATAGCGGAACTACAGGTATGCGCCACTATGCTTGGTTAATTTTTGATTTATTGTAGACATAAGGTCTTGCCAAGTTGCCCTGGCTGGTCTCAAACTTGCAGGCTCAGTCAGTTCTCTCACCTTGACCTCCCAAAGTGCTGGGATTATAGTCCCACGGCCACAGCAGCCTCAACCTGCTGGGCTCAGGTGATCCTTCCACCTCAACCTTCCAAGCAGCTGGAACTACAGGTGTGCGTTACCACGTCAAGCTTATTTTTTGATTTATTGTAGAGACGAGGTCTCGCCAAGTTTCCTAGACTGGTCTTGAACCCGTGAGCTCAGGCAATCTTCTCGCCTCGGCCTCCCAAAGTGCTGAGATTACAGGATTGAGCCACTGTGCCCAGCCTTCAAAATATTTTTTAATTGACTATTTTCATTACCTCTGCTTTCGCTACTCTAGTCTAAGCCACAAAAATTTATTGCCAAGATATTGCCTGTATGATAATAAAGGCCCCTTAGCTGGTCATTTCCACTCTTGACTCTAGCATAGTCACAAAAGTGATCTTTAAAAAAAAAAAGTCACATCATGGCATTTCCTTTCTCCAAAGCCTCCAAAAGTTTCCCATCACACCCTAACTCAGATTTCAATTATTTACCATCCCCTACCTGAGTCTAGCTCCTGCCACTATCTCTGTTCTCAAGTTGTTCTCCTTTGTGTCTGTTTTGCTCTGGCCATGTTGCTTTCCACCACTGACTTGTGAGTGAGCCCAGTCAAAATCAGCAGAGCCACCCAGTCAAGCCCTCTTGATGTGTTGTACATCACAAAGAGTTTCTGATGGTTTGTTGTTATACCATTTGGCAATAAAGAGTTTATTTGGCTGGCTTCCTTACCTGTCTCAGGTTTATGTTTGAATGTTTCCCACTCACAGTGGCTATTCCTGACTGCATTTTCCCTTCCTTCCCTCCTCCCTCCCTTCCTTTCTCCCTCCCTCCCTCCTTCTCTCTCTCTCTCCCTTCCTTCCCTTCCCTTTCTCTCTTTCTCTTTCTCCTTCTCTTTTCTATTTTTTTTTTAAATTAGGGTCTCACTCTGTTACTTGGGCAGGATTGCAGTATTAGCATCACTGATCACTGCAGCCTTACTTGTCTGTGCTCAAGAGACCCTTCCATACCAGACTCCTGTGTAACTAGGACTACAAGTGTGAGACACTGTGCCCAGCGACTTTTTTGTTTGTTTGTTTTTTGTAGAGTGGGCATCTACCTATATTGCCTAAGTTGGTTGCAAACCCCTAGGCTCAAGTGACCCTTCCACCTTGGCCTCCCAAGTGCTGAGATTATAGGCATGAGCCACTGCACCTGGCCTTATTTTCCATTTTTTAATTTCTATCCTGTCTTTACTTTCTTTGCTTTGCTTAAGTTTCTTTTAGCAGCTATCACTACCTAAAGCTATAGTATATATCTATTTTCTACTTGTTTGACAGACTTTTAGTAAACTACCTGAGGACAAAGATTTCATCTTATTTATGACTGTCTCTTTAGAGTTTATAGCGTACTTATGCAGACTAGGTGCTCAGTAAATATTTGTTGAATAAAACTGATATTAAACTGCCTTTATCTTAGCCTTTATGTCTTCTCTGATCCCTGTTGACCATTACTTAATGGTTATATAATCAGGCTTGGTACTTCCCTAATATCTAGTGCTTTCCTAGCTCAGCACTCTAATATTGAATGCCAATTTATCTGTAGTCTCCTCTAGACTATGATTTCCTTGAAAGCAGAGGCTCCATGTTGATCATCATTTTATCCCCAGAGCTTAGCATAAAGGTCTGGTGCACAGCAATGGTCACTAAATTTTTTCTGAACATAAAAGTATATATTTAAGATGTAGTCAGCCCATTCTATGTCAAATGACTATTGCTATGCTGGGGGAGGGGACCAAAAAAACTCCTAGAATCAATTTTTTAAAAAATTGTGGGCCGCCTGAGCTAACCGGTTCGAGACAAGCCCTGGCAACTTGGTGAGACCTCATCTCTACAATAAATGAAAAAATTAGCCAGGTGTGGTGGCACATACCTGTAGTTTCAACTACTTGGAAGGCAGAAGGATTGTCTGAACCCAGCAGGTCGAGGCTGCAGTGGCCATGAGCGTGCCAGTGCACTCCAGCCTGGGTGGCAGAATGAGACTCTGACTCAAAAAAAAAAAAAAAAAAATTGTGGACTGGGCTTGGTGGCTCCATCTGTGGTCCTAACACTTTGGGAGGCTGAGGCCAGTGGATTGCCTGAGCCCGTGGGCTCGAGACCAACCTGGGGAAGTTGATGAGACTTCCTCTCTACAGTAAAAAAAGGAAATTAGCTGGGTGTGGTAGCACACGCCTGTAGTTCTGGCTACTTGGAAGGCTGAGGCAGAAGGGTTACAGGAGCCCAGCATGTTGACACCGGGGTGGCCATGAGCATGCCACTGCACTCCAACCTGGGCAACAGAGTGAGACTCTAACTCCAAAACAAAACAAAACAACAGACACACATTAAAATATTGTGTATTTATTCTTACATTTTTAAACTTCAGTCACCTTCAAAGTAATCTCCATTTGATGCAATACACCTATTGAGATGCTTTTTCCACTGTCAAAACAATTTTTGAACTTGCCCATTTTGAAGCCTTTTGAGTGCTTCTGCCATTTTTTGTTTCACCAAAGTGTTTCTCTTTGAGGACTTTTTTTTTTTTATCCAGGGAAGTTAAAAAAAAAAAAGTCTCTCTGCGTGAGAACAAGTGAATAGGGAGGGTAGGGTGTGTGTGTGTTGGGGGGTCATGTCATTTTGGGTCAAAACCTGCTGAACATTCAGTGTGGTGAGGGCAGGTGTGTTCATAAATCACCCACCATGAAATGGGCAAATATACTGAAAGAATCTCAAAAACAAAAAATTAACTAAAACTGAATGCAGCTTCTTACAACAAGACTAGCTGATACACTGACGATGCTAATGGGTTCCTAGAACACTTACCCATAGGGGAGAAGCCTGCACGACAAGAAACCTACCCTCCAAAAGATAATTCCTGGTGTTTTGGGGGGTTCCCCCCATATATGCCAAGGGAGAAAGCAAATAGATAGAAAAGTGCCCAAAAAGGAGAATAAGAGGTCCTTATGGTCATTGGTTTTATTTGCACAGGATCTATTTTATAAAAATTAAAAATGTTACTTTTAGTTGGTCAAACAATCTACCCACAGATGACTTAAAATTGTCCTGGAGAGTGAATGACGCAGAAAAATGAGAATGACTAGTGCTGATGTGAATTATATCCCTCAAAGATACTCAGCAGCATGCATGTCAGTTACAGCCGTCTCCTTAGCTATTGTATTTATGGTGTGGACTTGAATTCAGAAAGCTAAATATAGTGCCAAGAGCTGCAGGCAATTTGTAGGCGATAAGGCCAAAAGTTTATCTCATGTTTTCTATCAAGATCTTATTTCAGCCTCTTGTATTGGCTTTTTTGATCTGCTTTTATCTGGATGGACCAGGAACAAGAAACATATTATTAAAGATTTTCTTACTCAAGATTAAAAAAATGTTTCCATCTGTGATCTGCAGTGCAGAGCATATTCAAAGCAGATTCCCCCCTCCCCATCTTTCTCTTTATTTCCTTTCTTCTTGTTTTTCTTTCCTTTTCTTTTCTTTTCTTTTTTTTTTTTTTGAGTCCAAGTCCTACTCTGTTGCCCAGGCTGGAGTGCAGTGGCACTACCTTTACCTGCTGGCTCAGGCAATCCTTCGGCCACAGCCTTCCTAGTAGTTGGAACTATAGTTGTATACCACCATGCCTGGTTAATTTATTGTGGAGATGAGCTCTCACCAAGTTACCTAGGTTGGTCTCAGAACCCTCAATCCTCTCACCTTACCTCCCAAAGTGCTGGGATTACAGGCATGAGCCACCACGTCCAGCTCTTTTTCTTTCATTCTTTTTCTTTTTTAAAAATATCTAAGAAAAGTATTACTGAGTAGAATAGGAATTTTGTTTGAGAGGATTTTAAAATAGGATTTATTCAAATTATAAAACAAGTGAAAGTTCATTAGAGAGAGTTTGGAAATTGCAAAAAACATGTAAAGAAAAAAAGAACTCATTCACTCTCCTAATATGATCAGAATTCTAATTCCTGATATCAATTAGTGTATCAGTTAGGATACTGCCATAAAAACAGATATCAGTTATTTTATCAGGGAGAATTTAATATAAAGAATTGGCTAACCAGGATAGAGGACTGAAACAACTAAAAGGGAATCCTGATATATCACAGAGGTAGTGACCGTACAAAGCAGTTACCACTCTTAGGAAACAAAGGAAAGATATTGAGATACTGGAATCTAGAAGCCTGGAGCAGGAATCTTTTTCAGAGGAGGACTGGGCCTCTGAAGAGCTTCAGGCCTTGGAGGAAGGTCCTGGGAGTTGACATTCAGATCTTTGAGGAAATTAAGAGAAAGCAAGTAGGGAGTATGTTGGACAAATGGTGGGGACAGAAAATGAAGATTCATTCAAGGCTGTAGGAACATCAGTTTGCATAGCCTATGTTGGGGAGTTTATTTGACTTCATTTATTTCAGGAATGAGATAAGGAAATAAATCTGTAAGAAGAGATGACATTTAAGAAAATTTGGGGTCTATTTCATGCAGATAACTCTCACTTTTCTACTCTACTTAAAAAACAAAACAAAACAAAAAAACTGTTGACAGTGATGAAAAGCCTACATAAAACAAATAGCACAAAAATGGAAATATAATTGCTGATTCCTGGAGTTGAGAGGCAGCAACATTTGGGCCCAAGATAGAGTGGGAAGTAAAGAGAAATATCTTTGTGTCTCTTTGTGTCCCCGCCCCTGTCATTGGTATTATTGTTACACCATCAAACACAGAGTTCCATAAAGTTAAAATCAAAGTGCCATGATGTCTCCAACACTTCACCCATACTTCATTTGGGGATTCTCTGTCTCCAAGTTATAATCTTTTTTTTGAGTTGAAGTCTCACTCCGTCACCCAGACTGGAGTGCAGTGGCATGCTCATGGCCACCGCATCCTCGACATACTGGGCTCAGGTGATCCTTCCGCCTCAGCCAAGTAGCTGGAACTACTTATGCCACTGTACTAATTTTTTTTTATTTATTGCAGAGATGAGGTCTCACCAAGTTGCCCAGGCTCCAACCCGTGGGCTCAGGCAATCCTCTCATCTTGGCCTCCCAAAGTGCTGGGATTATAGGTGAGAGCCACAGCGCCCGGCCCAAATTATAATCTTCTATATTATAATAACTATGAATGACTTACCTATTTCCAATCTGTAATAATTATTTATGCCCCCTCCATTTTCTTCTCCAATAGATGACAAGAGTTTGGATTTATTTAGCATGAACTGGAATTGCATCACTTTCTTGAAGTCTACTTAAGTTTGTGAGATTCCAGACTGAATATTAGAAAGAGTTAGAGGGCTATCAGGCAGATGTTTGACTGAAATGTTCTCCAGGACGAAAACAGACAGAATCTCAATAAGTGATAGTAATAACAACCAGAACAGGAATGCCTCCCTAAGGACAATGAGGAAAGGTAGGAAGTGTTAAAATAAGATGAAGATAAGGAATTCAGAAGATGTAGGTTTACATAAACTTTGGTAAAGGGAGTCAGAGATTAAGAATTTATTATGCTGACTCTAGGCACTTCCCACAGGATTGGGATTCCAATTCCAAGTGGCCAAAGTTTTACCCTTCTAGAGTAGGAAAGGGCCATTCATTAGCTTTCTGTAGCATACTGAAAAAAATCCCCATCTAATTCTTTCGTAGTATTCACCATGCATCTTCTCATTCTAATTTGCTTTCCTTAGCAGACTTCCATACTAAAAAGGGAGTGCCCTCTGTTACTGTGCTAGTTCATAGGCCAGATCCTTCTCTCATTCTAATTTGATAAACTGTAATTGGTTTCTTTTTACTGAGCAGTCCGGTGTGAATTTGGGTGATAATGTTACAGAGAGGCCTGAGTTGGGGCAGGTCTAGCATCAAGCTAATTAGGGCTAGATTCCCACATCAATAGTATGTATGTGGCTATGTCAAGAGGTTCCCAAAGTCCTTCCGACCCCAAATTATCTTTTCTGCTCATCTGCTATAATGTGGGAAATGTTACCATTAGACTTTTGCCATTAGACTATAGTTCTAGGAGCTACTATACTGTAAGTTCAATTCAACCTAACAAACTCCTATTAGGTGAACTTTTAGTGCAGGGCATGGTGATGGGTATTCAGAGTAAAAGAACAAAAGCAAACATTAAGATGATGATAAAGTAAGTTTATCACCTTTATAAGTTACAAAAGAAATCATAAGATGCAATAAAAAGTTAATATATCAGTAAATGACCAAAGGAGTAATAAAAAGACTCTTATGTAATAAAAATTCAAAGAACTAAGTGATTAGTGAATGTGGGAGTAGCCAGACATGACTTGTGTTGGGACATTTGAGGTAGATCAAGTAATCCATTAGTGGTGGTCAGAAAAAATTTAGGTTTCACCTGTTAATTAAATGTCCAGTTTCCTTAAAGAGAAAGATTTAGAATGAATGTGATGGCACTGCCCAGGGAAGTAAATTAGGGGATAACCTAGGTTGCAGACCCCAGGATAAATATCTGGGGGTTGAATTGTGAGGTAGCAAAAAAGTTTCCAAGGACAAATTTGTTTGACTATTTGCACAGGAATGTCAGAACTTTGTTGGGTTGTACCCGGTGGATGTCTTGGCATGCTTGAAGCTTGTCTGAATAGCTAGTTGTCAGAGTGAATCGTGGACTGGCCCTATGCATAATCTGGTAAAGTCCTTGGAAATTCTGATGTGAAAGACAAACTGGAAATGGTTACTGTTGAGATGTTGTAAGCAAATTGTTATGAACTATGTTTGTGTCCTCTTGTTCACCCCAGATTCATATACTGAAACCCTAATGCCCACTGTGATTATTTGGAGGTGAGAGATCAGAGGGTGGAGACTCCATGATGGGATTGATGTCCATATAATAAAAGAAAGAGATTAGAGTTCCTCTATTTCTGCCTCCCTCCCACTCTCCCTCTTGCCCCCCCTCTACTTCTTCTTCCTTCTCCTCCTCCTCCTCCCTCCCCTCCCCTCTCTCTTTCTCTTGCTCTCCCCCAAGTGAGGATATGGCAAGAAGACAGCCATCTGCCAACCAGTAAGAGGGCTTTAGCCAGACACTGAACTGCTAGCACCTTGATATTGGACTTCCCAGCCTCCAGAATGGTAAAAAACAAATGTTTGTTTTTTAAGCCATCCAGTCAATAGTATTTGTTGCAGCAGCTTGACATAAATTAATGCAAAACACACCCTATGAAAAGGACTGAATGCTTGAAATATAGTCCAAAGAAAAAGAACTCATAACAAAGACTTGCTATTACTTGACAGGAAGAAATAATCCTGTTTCTAGTTTTCCAGTTAACTTGACAGTGAAATTAGATTTTCACAGTTTAAACTTTCTGTGGGTTGAAATCATCACTGCCAGGCAGGGGGAGAGGAAGCAGAACCCACACAGGACTCAGGAGGGCATTTGGGTCATCCTACCCAGGCCATTGCCATTCTCTTCCTCCTCCTCTGAAAGGAAGTGAGGCTTTGACGTCAGGTGTGGGTGAGTCATCTTTCCTCTCAGGGCCTCCGGCTGGGATTTGCAGGCTGTCTTTGCCGCAGCTATTCTGTTAGTCATTAACAAAAAAGCAAACTGAAAAAGCTGAAGGGAAATGCTTGGATGGACAAGTGATTAAATTTCTATTTTCATGGCAGAGAACTCGCTGGCTTGCTCACAAAAGCAGCCTCATGCAGTAGCAGGCACCCTAAGGGCACCCAGGGAATACTTATGGATTGACTGACAAAAGGATCTGCTGGGTCCTTGTAAAACTTGGTGTCAAAACTGAATTTTTAGATATGATTATGTGGCTGGTAGATACAGCTTTATATCTATTTACTTCTCTGAGCTATGGAATGTCAACTTGGGTTGATTGGATTTACATGAAAAGGTTAGTAACATTGCTGGTCCTACTATCACAAATATTCTGAAAGAAAAAGGAATACGGCCCTTTGTGAAGTTTAATCTGCAGGGGCATATGTGGGAGGCAACGGAAGGACAGTTGAACTGTGATTTCAGAATTGTTCTGTATTTTGCTACAGGAAGCCCTCGGCCTTTATTCAATCTCTTTTGAGAACCTGTTAGGGAAAAGAATAAAAACAATCTTTTTACTTGCCAGAGATGTATGGAATAATCAAGAGTAAAGGACAGGAAAAAGTCCTAGATTCTTCCAGCCTGAGACAGGATGTTCCATTATTGCTTTACTGACTAACGGATGGGGAATCTGAGATGCAGAGCGGCATGGTGAATTAGCCAGCAAAGTCTAGGAGGAAAGGCCTACACCCTGTATTCTTCCCCCCCCACCACCCTTAGGCCATCTCCATGGCTTTATATAACTTGGTCAGTCCAATGACTCAGATTTCTATCTCTTGCCCTAAGCTCCAAGATAATATGTATAACTTTGTGCTTTACTCTGTTTTGTGAATGTCGGATAGGTATTTCAAACCTCACATCCAAACTGAAACTCATGACTTTCCCCTCAAACTTGTTCCTCCCTTGTCTTCCCCAGGAGTGACTTACCATTTGGAGTTATCTAAACCAAAACGTCTAAGAGTCATCCTTAATACCTCTGTTCTTCTCATTTCCTCTACATCCAGGTCATTAGTAAGGCAGATCCAATCACTGTTCCTTTCTCTCCACGTCAATTGCCTATACCCTAGGATAAACCATGGTTGTTTCTCACTGACTCAACAGAGGTAACTCTGGTCTCTCTTATTTCACTCTTTTTTTTTTTTTTT
>NW_007253525.1:491540-534307 GCF_000164805.1 Carlito syrichta
TGTGTGTGTGTGTGTGTGTGTTGGAGTCTCACTCTGTCACCCAGACTGGAGTGCAGTGGTACGATCACAGCTCACTGCAGCCTTCACCTGCTAGGCTCAAGTGGTCCTTCAGTCTCAACTTCCTGAGAAGCCAGGACTGCACCTGCATGCCACCATGCCCGGCTAACTTTTTGATTTATTGTAGAGACAGGGTCTCACTATGTTGCTTACGCTGGTCTCGAACTCCTGAGGTCAAACAATTCTCTTGCCTTGGCCTTCCAAAGTGCAGGGATTACAGGCTTGAAACACCACACCTGGCCAAAATTCTAAAAATATTAATCAGATCTTTTAATTCTGTAACTTGCTTAAAAATGTCCCCTGGCTTTCTACTGTCCTTGAGATGGCAGTCTTGATTCCTGCCTTGATAGCAGAGTTTTATAAGATCAGGTCCACTGTATCCCTCTTTCCCCTCCTTACTCAGGCTTCTTTTAATTCCTTTAACACATCAATCTTGTTCGACTTCAAGATCTTTGCACTTGCTGAAATGTTATAGACCTGTTTCTTTTCCATCCTTTAGTTCTCAGTTTTAAGGTCCCTCCCCTGAGAAGCCATTTCTGGATACCATTTCCAAATGGTCCCTCTGTCTCCTCCCCAATCCTTGAGCATCACCACTGTTTTATTTCTTTGTAAAATTAATCACATGGAAATTATCCAATTTATTTGTTTACTTGTTTATTATATTTCTGCCATCTATCTGCCTCTTTCCAAGTAAGTTATAACTTCTCGGTGAGCAAGGGTCTTTCTCTGTCTTAAAAGAGGCATTATGGGGTAGTCGTTAAGCTCTTATACTCTAGAGATAGATTTCTTGGATTCACAGCCCAGCTTTGCCACTTGCTAGATATTTGACTTAAAAGAAATTGTTTGATCTCTCTGTTCCTCTCCGTTTTCATTGGTATAGGACAGTAGTAAAAGTGAGAAGATGTCATAAAACAATGCACATACTAAGCAGATGTTAACTGTCACTGTTGCTAACCAGTAGAATCTGCTTAGCTTGTATTTATGGAATGATCAATAAATCAATTTGATTTATTCAAGGAACACTTCTGCTATGCCACAGAACAGCTTTTAGAATATGCATGGAAGGGGGTCCTGTCTAGGGCCGACAGACTGGGCGAGTCATCCTGGAGAGCCTGTTTGGAAACTGGGTGGGCAAATGTGCAGCACGGCAGGGAGAGATGGGAGACTATAGTAAGAGAAGTCAGAGTTTACTTTGTATTTACTCTATTTTTCATCTCAAAATTACAGATACATTTCACGTGAAGTTGTATCTTATTTATTTATTTTGAGTTGGAGTCTTACTCTGTTGCCCAGCCTGGAGTGCAGTGGCACACTCACAGCCACCGCAGCCTCTACCTGCTGGGCTCAGGTGATCCTTCTGCTTCAGTCTTCCAAGTAGCTGGGATTACAGGCACGTGTGCCAGCACGCCCGGCTAGTTTTGATTTATTGTAGAGACAAGGTATCGCCAAGTTGTCCAGGTTGGCCTCGAACCCCTGTGCCCAGACAATCCTCTTGCCTCTGCTTCCCTAAGTGCTGGGATTTAAGGCATGAGCCATTGTGCCTGGCGTGAGGTTGTGTGTTATAGCACTACCCACAATTTCTGGTTGCACCAACCTTCCTCACACTACAGAAGCTGCACACAATCCCTCCCCCACCATAATGACATATGCCCCTGACAGAATGCTCCAGTTCTCCCTGTAATATGTGCTCTTCATGCTACCTACCTTTCTTCTCTGGCATGTGTCACAGCTTACATTAATTTGGATGACTAATTAATTTGCCTTCTGATTACATTGTAAATTTTGTCGGGCCAGGATTCGGTCTTGTTTTTCTCACTGTATTCCGGAGCCCAGCAACGCCCCTTTCCAATGGTTGGCAAGTAGGAAATACATGCTGAATAAGTAAATGGGTGTCAATACCACAGCAGGAACGAAACTTCCCCAAAGTCTAACTGTGACCTTCTTTTTGAGATGAAAAAATCCAAAAGCAGGTTTTATTTGAACTGAAATTTATCAACTCCTGTGCTCCTCACTTTCTTCCCAACTGAGGTAATGATGATCAACAAAATTTGTCTTAAGCTTTAGAAGAGAAGATAAATCACAAAGCAAGGAAATTGAAGAGAAATTGTAGCAAGTGTAAGATAAAACCAGACCACTTTTTCATATCTTTGAACTTTTAGAGAATATTTCAGAAAAAAACAATAGTCTTTTTTCCATTTCTGAAACTAAATAGATGCAGTCTTATCTCTCCTGGATAGAGTATCTGTGTACTCAAGATAACTCCACTGGAAGAAAGACTGGATTTTCTTCAAAAATTTAAGTTACAGTAGAGAGAAGTACTGTTGACTCTTACAAATTTATAAATACAAAAAATGGCACTGCCTTGATTGGTGATATTTCTCAAGAGTTTGACTCAACAGCAGCAACAACAAGTCAAGGAAGTTCAAGATAAAAGAAACATTAAGTTACAGTATTATTATTATTATTTTTTGTGTTAGCGTCTCACTGTTGCCCAGACTGGAGTGCAGTGGCCTCTCCCGGCCAACCGCAGCCTTGACCTGCTGGGCTCTGGCGATCCTTCTGCCTCAGTCTTCCAAGTAGCTGGAACTACAGGCGCATGCTAACACGCCTGGCTAATTTTTTTGATTTATTGTAGAGATGAGGTCTCGCCTGCCCAGGCGGGTCTCGAACCCGCGGGCTCAGGCAATCCACTCACCTCAGCCTCCCAAAGGCGTGGGATTACAGGCTGAGCCACCGAGCCCGGCAAGTTACAGTATTTTAATGATTACTTGATGAGAAAGGTAATTCAGCACTTTATTCTCATTAAAATAAGATTGACTTTAATTCATTATGCCACACTAATGGTTTGCAACTTTTGATCATTTATGTCAATGTTTTCCACTAGGGCTTACTAGGACACTAGCTGCAAGTCTGATGAATTCAGAGAAAAGAAACCAATATCACACTAATGATTATATATCTTCATGGAAAAAGTAGAGAAATGACCAAAAGAAGCTATTTTTTTTTTTTTTGAGTTGGAGTCTCACTCTGTCGCCCAGACTGGAGTGCAGTGGCCGCTCCCAGCCACCACAACCTCGACCTTCTGGGCTCCGCTACCCTTCCGCCTCAGCCTTCCAAGTAGCCAGAATTACAGGCATGCGCTACCACACCCGGCTGATTTTTTGATTTATTGTAGAGATGAGGTCTCGCTGCCCAGGCAGGTCTTGAACCCACGGGCTCAGGCAATCCACTTACCTCAGCCTCCCAAAGGTGCGGGATTACAGGCTGAGCCACCGAGCCCGGCTAGAAGCTATTGTTTTACCCACTCAATCGATGGTTTATGGAAAACATTCCTGCTTCTGAGAGGAGAGATAAGAACACTGAAAGGGTATCTTGAAGAAAAATTTGAGTTCAAAGGCAAGTTGTAAGATATTTATTAGGTCTGATTGTGAAGAGAGCTACTTCAAATATAATGAAAACTCAAATCTTTTGTCTGGAATTTGATTTTTTTCTAACTCTGACAAAATTAGTGTTTCCAGTAGGAATAAAATTTTTCTATTAGGGTTATGAAATGTATATTTATCATTTGGGATTAGATTAAGAACAATAAGTGGAAATTTCATAATTGATGAAGTTACTGGAAGAACTCTTAATATGAATTGGAGTCACAAAGAAAAGTTTACATAAGAAAATTCTTCTAAATCATTGATCAACCTGAAAATATGATTTTATTTGAAGGGTTGAAAATGGAAGTAGAGAGTAACAAGTGAGGATAAAAATAAAACAAATAAACCGGGCTCGGTGGCTCAGCCTGTAATCCCACGCCTTTGGGAGGCTGAGGTGAGTGGATGGCCTGAGCCCGCGGGTTCGAGACCCGCCTGGGCAGCGAGACCTCAACTCTACAATAAATCAAAAAATCAGCTGGGTGTGGTAGTGCATGCCTGTAATTCCGGTTACTTGGAAGGCTGAGGCAGAAAGATCGTCGGAGCCCAGCAGGTCGAGGCTGCGGTGGCCGGGAGCGGCCACTACACTCCAGTCTGGGCGACCGAATGAGACTCCAACTCAAAAAAAAAAAAAAAAGAAACAAATAAAAAGGAACTTCAGAATAAAAGAGGAGTCTAACATTCACTTCTCCATCCTTTTTAATTTTTTAAAAGTTTCCTTTGTTCTTTTTATTTTTTTATTTTTAATTTACATACGTAATTCAGAAACTTTATTTCTTTTACAAAAATTGTATCTTTTTGAATTCCTTATGTCTAAAGCAGTCAATTTTGGGAAAAAAATTTTCCATTTCATCTAGCTTTTCAAATGTATTTTATAGAGGTCTGTAAAGTATTCTCATAAAAAATTCTTCTATTTGAATGATAATGTCTCCTATATCATTAATTTTGTATATTTGTAGCTTTTCTGCTTCCCCCCATTAAGTTAGCTAGTGCTTTGTCTATTTTGTTGATGTTAAAAAAAATCAATATTTGTTTTACTAATTAGATCTACTGCTTTTGAGTTGTGCCTCTCATTAGTTTCTGTTTTTATGTTGTGAAAGTTGTCAGTATTAAAATAGAGTCATTTATGTGAGACCCTGACAACATGGAGCCAGGGAAAGCTGTGAAGGAAGAGTTCTCATGCATGAATGCCTGGTAGCAACAGCTATCACAAAAGACTACAAAACTAACAACCGTGCACAAAGGTCACTGAAACTTTACACAGAAAATACTTCTGTGAGGACATCTGTCCAGCAACTGCCTGTCTAACCTGGGACTGATCTCTCCCATGTTATTGATCTTTGTCGATAAGAATAATTATTTCAAAACAATTATGTAATCCTCCTCATTTTTTCTTTAAAAACCCTTGTCTTCCTTAACCTCCCTGAATACTCACATTGTTTACTATGATACCAAATTGTGCATTGTAATGCTCACTCCCAAAGAAACTTATTATCTTTTAGGCCTGGTGTGGTGGCTCATGCCTGTAATCCTGACACTTTGGGAGGCTGAGACGGGAGGATCTCTTGAGGTCAGAAGTTAGAGACAAGCCTGGGTAACATAATGAGACCTCATCTCTACAAAAAATACAAAAATTAGCCTGGAATGGTGGCATGTGCCTTTAGTCACAGCTACTCAGGAAACTGGGCAGAAGGATTGCTTGAGCCCAGGTCAAGGCTGTGCACTCCAGCCTGGGTGATAAAGTAAGACCTGTCTCAAAAAACAAACAGTCAAAGACACACACACAAAATGAAACCTATTATCTTTGGAAAATCTCTGTCTGTTATTTAAGTTAGCATTTCTTACCCAGTGTTTTATTTGAATTTACTTTGGTCCTAGTGTGGTTATTGTTTAGCTTTTATGAGCCGGAAACTTAGCTTATTTTTTTCATTCTTTCCTTTGTATTGATAAAGCATTTAAGGCTATGAGTTTTTCTGTGATAACAGTTTAAAATATATCCCATATGTTCCCAAATCTAGCATTTTGTTAATATCATTATTTTTTAGAAATCCTGTTCGGTTGCATATTTCCTTTTTATCTGCTTGATAGAAGTGTTTTTCAATTTAAAGTTATTTTATTTAATTTATTTTTTAAAATTGAGGTATGATTTACAAATTAAAAATTATGTATATTTAAGGTGTACAATGGTGTTTCGATACAAGTATACTTTATGTATTTGAACTAATTAACATATTCATAGTTAACTTTTTTTTTGGTGATGAGAACACTTAAGATCTGCTCCCTTAGTACATTTCAAGTACACACTACAATATTATTAACTATTGCTACCATGCTGCACATTAGTTCTCTAAAGCTTATTCATTTTGTAACTGGCAGTTTGTACCCTTTGACCAAAACATCCTCATTTATTTTGGAATAATTTTATTTATTATTTTTTATTTTGCCCATAGACACAGGAAAGTCAGATGAATAATTTTATGTTTATAAAAATTTTGCAAAGGTAGTGCAGAGTTCCTACATACCCTTGAATCAGTTTCTCTGATCTTACATTATTATGGTACATTTCTCAAAAGGAAGAATCAACACTGGTGCATTACTGTGAACTATATGCCAGACTTTTAAAAAATTAATTCAGCTTTTCCATTTCTTCGGTTTTCCCATTAATGTCCTCTTTCTGTTCCAGGATCTAATCCAGAGGACCACATTAGATTGAATTGCCAGGTCTCCTTAATCTCCTTTAGTCTGTGATGGTTAAATAGAAGATTCTTTTTTAAAATTTTTAAAAGGAAGGGCCTTTTGGCTTTTAAAAATATTTTATTAATAGGCCTGGTGTGGTGGCTCATACCTATAATCCCAGCACTTTGGGAGGTCAAGCAGGGGGATCACTTAAACCCAGGAGTTTGAGCCCAGCCTGGGCTACATAAAGAGACCTTATCTCTTTAAAATAAATAAAAATCTACATATATTTTATTAACAAAATTATTGATTTTATTGCATTGTCACAGAGTATTATTTTACTACTTTATGAAATTTACTGTTTTTTAATGACTTAATATATAATCACTTTTGTAAATATTCTATATGTGCTTGAGAAGAAAATGTGTTCTCTATTGTTTGGACAAAAAGTTCAGTCTAAGTCCATAAGATCTATCTTATAGATTATGCTATTTAGGTTTTCTATATCTTTATTGTCTAATTGATCTGTCTTGTACTGAGAGTGATGTGTTTAAATTCTCTTATTAGTATGTGTCTACATATTTCTCTTTGCCTCTCCCATGGCTTCTATTTTATAAAGGTACTTTCTACTTAATTTAGTGGATTGGTATTCATAACCATTTGATCTTCATTGTGAATTGTAACACTTAACACTCAGTGAGTTTTAAATTGTCTTTTGCTATATTTAATGAACTTTGCCTTGAATTTTTCTTTATCTGATATCAGAATCTCAAATTTTGCTTTCTTACTATTTCCATTTTATCCAGTATCAATTTATTTTAGCTATGTCTCATATACAGCATAAAATTAGATCTTTGTGAACTTAATTGAAACTTTTTTCCTTTTAATAAATGGGTTAAGGCCTGGTGCACTGGCTCATGCCTGTAATCCCAGCACTTTGAGAAGCCGAGGCAAAAGAATTACTTGAGTCCAGAAGTTCAAGACCAACCTGAGAGCATAGCAAGACATCGTCTCTACAAAAAATATAAAAATTAACCTGGTGTGGTGGCCCAAACCTGTAGTCCCAGCTACTGGGGAGGCTGAGGTGAAAGAACTGCCAGATCCCAGGAGGTCAAGGTTGCAGTGACCACTGATAGTGCCACTGTACTTCAGCCTGGGTGAGAGAGAGAGACCCCAACTCAAATAATAAATAAATTAAAAAAAAAATTAAGCTAATTCACATTTACTGATGACTTTTGTGTTTGGTCTTAACTTTTCTTTCTTTCCTTTTTTTGAGTCAGAGTCTCACTGTCACTCATGCTGGAGTGCAGTGGCATTCTCATGGCCACTGTAACCTTGACCTGTTGGACTCAGGGCATCTTTTCACCTCAGCCTTCCTAGTAGCTGGAACTACAGGCATGTGTCACCACACCTGGCTAGTTTTTTGTTTGTTTATTTATTTATTTATTTATTGTAGAGATGAGATCTCACCAAGTTGCTCAAGCTGGGCTCAGGCAATCTTCTCATCTTGGCCTCCCAAAACACTGGGATTATAGGCATGAGCCACTGCGCCCAGAGGTCTTTTCTAAATTATTTTATGAATACTATGCTTGTATTTCTTTTTCTATGCAATGTGTATTCTTTGCTCTTAAATTTTATTTTTGATATTTAGGAAGATTTTTATTTTTTCTAGTAGTCACTTTGTACCGTCACTTTTTAAAATGTTCCCAGTCTCATGTTTTCTCATTTCACTTATCACCAACTGGGCTGTGAGTTTTTTCTTTTTGTGTTTGACTGCTTGCCTACCTTCATTCCTTCTTTTCTTTTGTTTCTTCCTGTCTTCCTTTTTTTTTTTTTGAGTCAGGATCTCACCCTGTCACCCATGGTGCAGTGAAAAAAAATCACAGCTCACTGCAGCTACAACCTCCTGGGTTCAGGCAATCCTTCTACCTCAGCCTCCTGAATAACAGGGACTACAAGGCACAACCCACAATATCTGGCTAATTTTTTAATTTTTTTGAGGAGACGGGGTTTTCCTATGCTGTCCAGGTTGGTCTAGAACACCTAGGCTCCAGTAATCCTCCCACCTCATCCTCCCAAAATGGTGAGATTACAGGCATGAGTCACTGAGCCCAGCCTAAGTTTGGTGTCCTTTAATACCCACCAATGCCTATTCAATACTGAGTGCTAAATTCAACATTAATCAGTGAACTTAAACTACTTTCCTCAATATCACTTTCATATTCTCCCATTTTTTTTTTTTTGAGTCAAAATCTCACTCTATCACGCAGACTGGTTTGTAATGGCATGTTCATGGCCACTGCAACTTCGACTTGCTGGGCTGCAGCAAACCTTCCACCTCAGCCTTCCAAGTAGCTGAAACTTCAGACATGCGCCACCACACCCAGCTAATTTTTTCTTGATTTATTGCAGAGATGCGCTCTCGCCAAATTGCCCAGTCTGGTCTCGAACCCATGGACTCAGGCAATCATCTCATCCCGGCCTTCCAAAGTGCTGGGGTTACAGGTGTGAGCCACGGCACCTAGCCTCCTCCCATGTTTTAATTGCATTATTTCTACTTTTTCAGAACATATAACACTTAAATATTACTCTTCCAACTTATTCCCACTTTTCAAAAAGTTTAATCTCCAATTAAATATATTAAGAACTGTTCATTCCTTCTCTTTTGCTTGCTTAATTGTCCCTAAATTAGATGAACTCATTTTCAATAGATCTTCAGGAAGGGCACCTGTATACAATATACCTGAGTTTTTTTCTTTACCCTTGGTATGTGTTTAAGACTATTTTCTTTACCCTTGGTATGTGAAAGACAGATTGGCTGAGTATAAAATTTTTGGTTCAGACTTGCTTTTGGTGAAAGTAGTACACACAAATGGCTACCTCAGTGTTTGTCATCTAGATAATTTAGTGAACATAAAGGGGTGAGTAGAACCATTTTTTAATTCTCTAATCATGTCCTCTGGGCTTGCAAGAAAGTCCTAGATGAATATTGAATAGTTAGACTAGCCCTAGGTACTTGTTAGATGTTAGTTTTCTTACTTATTTTATGAAAATAGCCACCTAACTTATGAACATAACCACCTAGATGTGTATCATTAGTTGTATATTATAATGAGGAAATTGAAGTTCAGAAATGTTAAGTGTCACAAATTCACTCAGCTGCAAAGTGGCTGTGCTGGGACCTGAACCCTAGGTCAGTAGGTGCCCAAACCGACAAGCATTCTGCTGTGAGGGGCTGCTGCATATAATAGTTGAGATCACAGACTATGATGCCAGGCTGCCTGGGTTCGAATCCTGGCTTCTTCATTTACTAGCTTCTTCACCTTGGGCAGATCACTGAGTTCTCTGTGCTTTAGTTTCCCCACCTGTCACACGAGGATAACTACAACCTGTTCCTCATAGAGGTGTGTGAGGACAAAATAATTGGACACATATAGTGTACTCAGAATAGTTGCCTGTATAAAGTAAGTAGCCGGCATAGAGTAAGCATGGTATAAGTGTTGTTAAATACACCACGATCTAGAGACTCTTCAGGAAAGAGGAAGAACCAGTCAGGCTTTATGAAGGAACTTGAACAATCTTTTGATTTATATGAATGCAGAGTTCAACGTGGGGAATGTGGGAGGATGCCTGATGGGTTTAAGCAGCCATACTACTTAGTGATGGGAAGTTTTGAAAAGAACCTCTCATTTATAGGAAGAATTACCTGTTTGGTGAGAAAGTCCCAAATGTTTGTCTGTTTTTTGCACTTCTTAGTAATATTCTTCAAGGAGCCATCAGATTTAGATTATTGTGACCAGAGCTTGGAATACATTACTAACAACTTTTGAACATTTCTTTACTTTCATCTTCCTCTCTAATGTCAATTTCCATGGAAATTCACCCATTCATAACCAACCATTCCTCCACATTCATCTATCTATACTAAATTGTTAAGTTTTATGCAACACACCAAATACACGACACACTTTTGTATTGTCTCTATTCTCCCCTCTACCATACTGACTAACTTACACTTTTTGTTCAGAACTCAGTTATGAAGGCAACTCATTTGTGAATTTTTCCTTGACTTCCCTTCCTGCAGGCTGAGTTAGTTTCCTCTTTTTATATCAGCTCTTAGCATGACATTCAAAGCCTCTCAATAAATTTAGTCACAAGTTATTAATATTTTCCAGCCTAATCTCTCACTATGCTCTATCCTAAGTTTATAGGTAGTTAAGAGAAAGGGCTCTGATAGCAAACTGCTTGGTTCTACTATTTCTAATTGTGTGACCATGGGCAAACTACCTCACTTGACCTATTTCCTGATCCATAGAAGATCATAATATTACCAACTTCCTGATAAATCAGGTGTCATGATAAAATGAGCTAATCTACTTAGTAAGTTGTCTTATACCTGCTAAGCACCCTACTTAATAGCTATTATTGTTAGTAATAGTAAATAATGTATCTAATGTTGAACATTGCTTGTTTTTTTCCCTAAACTCTAGTTGACACTGAAAGCCTAAAACCTAAAGTATGAGAACTTGCTACCATGTTAAATAAAGTTCAACTTAAAAATCAAGTACGGTTTTCCACCATATCCGTGAGTTGCATATTCTCCGAATAAGCCAATCATGTATGAAAAATATTTTAAAAAGCAACAATAAAAAATACAAATGAGAAATACAACATAAAACCAAATCCGTAGCACTTACTTTGTGTGTGGTATTATACTTCATCTAGAGATGATTTAAAGTATTCAAGAGGATGTGTGTAGGTTATACGCAATTATGACACCATTTTATATAAGGGACTTGAGCATCCACGGATTTTGTAAACGTGGGGGTCCTGGAACAACTCCCTCCCATACTGAGGGAGTGCTATACATAGAAGAGGAAAGTCAAGATAAGTATTGTGATTTAGGGGAAGAAACAGTGGATTCAAACCTGTGAAAAAAATATATCAAGAGCGGGTTACAGTTTAGAAAGAAAATGAAGAATAAAAATAAGGTTTATTCCCATGTTTGCAGAGAAGCTCAATCTGGTCAGAGAAGACAGTTGAGTCAATATAGAAATAGTATAGTTTAGAACTTTACATAAAAAGCTATTTCAAGTTATCCTTAGGTAAATAATTGGATTAGATTACACTGAGATTTATTTGAAGGGACTAAAAGAAAATATCAAAATGTATTGATTTCTTTCTTTTTTTTGTGTGTGAATAGGAGTCTCACTCTGTCACCCAGGCTGGAATGCAGAAGCACTTTCATAGTCACCGCAGCCTTGACCTGCTGGGCTCAGGAGATCCTTCCACCTCAGCCTTCCAAGTATCTGGTGTGCACCACCATCCCTCACTAAGTTTTTGATTAATTGTAGAGGCAAGGTCTTGCCAAGTTGCCCAGACTGGTCTTGAACCCCTGGACTCAGGCAATCCTCTTGCCTCTGCCTCCCAAAAGTGCTGGGATTACAAGCGTGAGTCACTGAGTCTGGCTAAAATGTATTGATTTCTTTATTTTATTCCATAAGCCAATTTACAGATATAGTACATAGCAGTATATATAGTTTATGTTTCAACTAAGGAAAAACCCTTAGGTAATTCACATATTCACATATTCAGATGACTCTTCTTTCCCCTTATGTCAAGTGTTTGTAAATAAGAGGGAGGGATGGACTGATCTCCATAGCAGACTATGATCTTTAAGATAACCTCTACCTCTGAGATTCCATGACATTTAAAAAAAATTCTGTTTTCCTAAGATTTCTATGGAAGAGTAGGAATAGAAATACAGCAATATCCTTCCAATGAGCTTTCCTCAGTGGAAGGTCATTCAGAGTTTAATAGGATTAATTTGGCTGACACATTCAGTTTTAAAAGGAATCTCTGTGCTTGTGCTAGCTAGCACAGATTTTGACTGGCAGAAAAGCTCAGATCCTGCCAATTTCATACAGGAGTACGATTCCTTAAATCATGACTTTGGTTGAATAGTTGCCTGCAAATGTTGATTGCTGAAATGACAAACAGATGGCACAAAGAGATGTTCCTGGGTTTCCCTTCTGGCAAATCCTACTTGTCCTCCAGGCTACCACAGCCCTGACTCTGGGACCCTCTTTCCAATCTGTACTAAAAGGACAATCAGATTTAGGCAAGATTAGTATTCCTGTACTCCAGGATTTATGCAAAGTGGAAGATGAATTTAATACTAAGAAGGTTCATTCCAAAAAGCAGAACAAAACCTTTCTTTCGTGGTTGCAGCATTGGCATCCTCATTAATTTCCCTTCTCCTTCACTGACCCTTCTTTCCCTACATCTTCATGAGCAAGCCTAACTAATTTTCTGTTGGTGATGCTGGCCTCAACAGCAATTGCTCTTTTATCTTCCTCCTAAGCATCAGGGTCATTTCTTTTTTTAACTCCAGCAGCTTTTAAGTTTTTGCATTTTGCAGTTCTCCCTTTGGATAGAGATGGCCTTGGGGACTAAGGGTGGGGAAGCTACAAATAATTAGGGTCAACCCAACAGAAGTTCAACCCACTGGGATTCTGAAAAGCTTTGTCCTTGTGCTATAAAGTATTGCCAATTAGCTAGGTAGATTCCGTTTTTATCATTTCTTTGAAGCTGTGGGTGAAGGAGAGCATACCAGAATAGAACAGGTATTGATCCATGGAAGAAATCCTGTGACTGCCATGTTTTTGAACATTGAATTTAATCAATTTGAGAAGGCCTTGGCTTTTAGTAGAAGCACAGTGATACTATTAAACTACCTATTGGCCTCAGCGTCTAGTCTGGACCCTAAGCTTTAGACTCAAACAGACTTGACTTTGTCTAGGCTCTTCTTTTTATGATACATACATGGATAAGTGGAGGAAGGGGCAAGAGAAAGAAAAGACTAGCTTACAGAGATCTTGCAAAGAAATAATAGCCAGGACAAGGTAAATTCTTTCATGAGGGTGAGAGTGGAACAAAAGGCATATTTTACGTTTGGAACTTCAGAGAAAAAGAAGATGATAATACCATGGAATGCATAGTTAGGAGAGGAAAATGTTTTGAGATAAATATGAGAAGTTTAGTTGCTGATTACACATTGGAGCACTGACGGCATATCCAGGACAGATGACCAGTGGGGAAATACAGGGATTGGGAAAATAATATTTTTTGTTTGCTTCTGGAAATTATTACAAGGACACTAATGTGACTTTTTTGACTTTATTTTGGATATTTTGGCTCTAGATTTTTGATAGTATATAATTTCCTTATTTATATCCACCAGTATTTAAAGGCATTTTCAACTCAACTTTTAAATTATGATTTTGTACAATCTTTGCATTATTATTTTGGTAGGGAGTTCATTTTGTTGTTTTTCTCTAAGAACTTTACCCTTATCTAAACATGTTACGATCTTCATTTCAACTTGAGTAGCAGACTTACTGAACAAGCTATACTTTCAGCAGACTTACTGAACAAGCTATAATTTTATCTGAAAATTGTTTCATTTTACCTTGATTTTTGAAAGATACTTTGCTGGAGATAAAGTTCTGACTAGGAGTTCTGACTCTACAGTAGTGTGTTCATTACTTATTGCTTCATTGATTAGCAATTCAGAAGTCTCTCAAACTGGAAGTCCATTAGGAAAATATCTATTTTATTTTATTTTATTTTATTTTTTGAATTGGAATCTCACTCTGTCACCCAGGCTGAAGTGCAGTGACACACTCATGGTCACCACAGTCTCGACCTGCTGAGTTTAAGTGATCCTTCCGCCTCAACCTCCCAAGTAGCTGGAATTACAGACGCATGCCACCACGCCTGCCTAATTTTTTTTTATGATTTATTGTAAAGATGAGGTCTCAGCAAGATACCCAGGCTGGTCTTGATTCCCCAGGCTTAGGCAATCCTCTCCCTTTGGCCTCCCAAAGTGCTGAGATTGCAGACTGAGCCACTGCGCCTGGTCAATATCTCCCCTTTAAAAGAGACGTTCTGAGAATAATCCTATTAGGCTAGACACCTGCTAAACTTATCAACTTTAGACACATTTTTTTTTTCTACAAAGAGGAGAAAGACACTCTAATAGAATGAATAACAAGTGAATGTTGATAAAAAATGTATATTTAACTTCAGAAAGTAATAATCACATTATATTCAAATGTCAGTTTTGTGACAGGAAAAATTTGATGACTTTTTAGGATTCAAATTTGACAACATTTGTGGTGGCTAGCCGGGCACAGTGGCTCATGCCTGCAATCCCAGCACTAAGTGGAAAAGTTGTCTTTTATATATTTAGCTATATTTACCATCTCTGATGCTCTTTTTATTATTTCTCAAAGATTTAGGTTTCCATCTGGTTTCATTTTCCTTCAACCTAAGAATTTCTTTTAGCATTTCTGACAGTACAGGTGTGCGGTTTTAATTTTTTGTTTTATCTGAAAAAGAATAATTTTATCTGAAAATTGTTTCATTTTACCTTGATTTTTGAAAGATACTTTGCTGGAGATAAAGTTTCACACTGACTTAAAAATTATTTCAACATTTTAAACATACACTGTCCTCTCGCCTCATTATTTCTAATAAGAAATCAGTGATCATTTGATTCTAGTTTCTTTGTGTGTGATGTGTTATTTTATTTGTTTGTTGTTAAGATTTTCTCTTTGCATTGATACTTCTTGCTGTTCACTGTAAATTTATGTCATTTACCAAATGTGGAAAAATTTCAGCTATTATATTTTCAAAAAAATTTATTTGCCCCATACTTTTTCTCCTGTCATTTTAACACTCCAGTTATATATATGGTAGACCTTTTTAAAAATATTTTTATTTTTATTTATTTGAGTTGGAGTCTCACTCTGTCGCCCAGACTGGAGTGCAGTGGCCGCTCACAGCCACCCCAGCCGCAACCCGCTGGGATCCGGCGATCCTTCCACCTCAGCCTTCCAAGTAGCAGGAATTACAGGCATGCGCTACCACGCCCGGCTGATTTTTTGATTTATTGTAGAGATGAGGTCTCGCTACCCAGGCGGGTCTCGAACTCGCGGGCTCAGGCAATCCACTCACCTCAGCCTCCCAAAGGCGCGGGATTACAGGCTGAGTCACTGAGCCTGGCTAATGGTAGACCTTTTGATACTGTCCCACAAGTTCCTGAGACTATGTTCCTTTGTTCCCCGTCTTTTTTTCCTACCCTTCTTCAGACTGATTAATTGTTTTGGTTTATTTATTTATTTATTTTTGAGTTTATTTATTTATTTATTTTTGAGTCTTACTCTGTCGCTCAGGCCGGAGTGCAGTGGCATGCTCACTGCCACTGCAGCCTCAACCTGCTGGGCTCGGGCAATCCTCTCACCTTGGCCTCCCAAAGTGCTGGGATTATAGGCGTGAGCCACCATGCCTGTTCTGTATTGGTCTATTTTAAAGTGGGCTGCTCTTTCTTTGGTCATTTCCACTCTGACAAAAGTCATCCATATTTCAGCATTTTCTAGTTGCAGAAAGTATAGTTGATTCGTTTTTACAGTTTCTAGCTTTCTGTGAAGGTATCTTAATTTTGACACATTAATTGTGCAAATTTCAACATCTGAGTCATCTCAGAATTGGTCTGTATTTTTTTTTCTCTTAAGAATGGAGCATCTTTTTCTATTTATTTTTATGTTGAATAATTTTGTATCATATCCTGGAAATTATGAATAATGTGTTAAAAAAACTTTTGATTCTGTTATGTCCCTTCAAACTCAAATAGAAAATTTTTGTGTCTTTTAGATAGGGGACAGCTTAGATTTCAGTTCTGTTCTTTTACCCTTGGGACTACCTTTTATCTGAAAGTGATAAAAACTGGAATTTCATCCAGGCTCAATTCTCTTCTTGCAAATATGGAGTCCATTTCATTTTTTTGCCTGCTTTTTCTCATCCTCCAGTGCTCTCAGTTGGTTGTTTTCTTTACCTTATCCAAGGTTTGTAGTTTTTAATTACTAGAGAGCTTGTCTGATAGGAGCTATTCAACCATTCTGCAAGTTGTACTATATGTTCCCTTTCCTCACTCCCCAGAAAATGAAAGGGTGTTTGCACTAAATCTGTTGTCTTGAGCTCTTCCAATCTTGTCTCATCAAATGTTCCCTTCCTGAAATAAATAGTAGTCTTATATTTGTAGGATAAAATATTTGAGCAGATGTCAAAAAATTCTCACTCTGAGTCTTTGTTCTTTTCAAATTATTAGACTGCGGGGATTTTGCCTATATCCCTGGGCAGGTAACGCCTCAAGAGGGAGTAAAGTGAGTATACTACATAGATAGAAGTGAAATACAGCAAGAGTTTAAATTGCAGAAATTATTTGAAATCTGCTGTTTCCTCTCATGCTAGGAAGGCTACTACTAACATTTTTACTGGACAACCAAAGGTGATGAATATAACAAAATGAGTTTATTAAAAATTATTGAATTAAATATGGTATACAAATCACTATTATCTTGTATAGCATTTCCAAAATTATGTTTAGATGAACATGTACTCCAAGAAATGTCTTTGAAAGGGCCATATGGTTTAATAAATTTGAGAAGCTATTTGAGGAATGAAAATATGAGTTATTTGCACAAATTATAGATTTGCTAAGATTAGGACTTTAATAAAATCCTCTTAGTACTGACAAGCTTTGCTGAACATGCTTGGTTCTTTTATGGATGATTTAGAAGCACATCAAGATTCTTTCTTGCCTTGCTTTCTCTTTCTAGATAATTTCCTAGATAATTTCATCTATTTCCATGCTTTAAATGACATCTATGAGCTGATGACTCACAAATTTATCTTTTACTCTAAACCTTTTCTCTGAGTACAACAGTCTACCAAGCATTTATACTTTTATGTTTTATAGACATTTCAAAAATAACATTTCAATCCAGAACTCTTAATTCTATTCCTCCTCATCAAATATATTCAGTCTTTTTGTTTGTTTGTTTCAATAAATGACATCACCATTTTCTCTTGCTGAAAAGCTTCGAGTCACTATTAAGTTCTCACTTATAGCCAGTCCATTAGTAAGTCCCCTTTGCTGTTAGTTCTCTTCCAAAATGTATCTTGAACACATCCATTAGTCCAAAATATTAACATTAGTTATCAATATTGAGGGAAAATGTTTATCATGTCATTCTCTGAGAAATTAAAGACTAATTGATTATTCCCATGCCTCAAATTCGCTGTTTTTATGTTTTTCACTTCCTCATCGTTACTTGCCTTAACAACGAGTAGAAAATGAAAGAGCTTCTGTGATATTTTATATCACAGATAATCATGACCACAGTAAATAAAGCTTTAAAGGAACACAGTCAAGCTTATTCTTTTATTTACAGTCTATGGTTGTTCTCTTACAATAGCAGAATTGGTTAGTTGTAACAAAGGCTAAACAATCCTAAGATATTTATATCAGGCCTTTTATTGAAAAGGATAATTTGCCAAATCCTGAATTAAATAAATGCTATAATACTTTAAAAATGTGAAACTGTGGTGTAAAAATTAATTCATTGAATTTTCATTCTTTTTTTAAACATTAGATGAAGTTACATTTCTCAAGAGATGTCAAGGCATGACTTATGAATCTTGTCATGAATGGAAATTCCACGAATCATTTCATGAATGAGAATCTGTCTTGAGTGTCTATTTGATTTTCTACCTGTCTGTTTGATTTTGCTAACACCTTTAGGTGTGGATGGTTGATCAAATAGTACAAATAAAAGTGAACATATTCAATGTTTGCTGTTGTACATTGAAGCTAATTCTTCTTTTATTTTCCAATTATACTTTGGACCTCATATAACAGAGGTTGATGGGCTGGGAGCTGTGGCTCACGCCTATAATCCCAGCACTTCGGGAAGCCAAGGTGAGAGGATTGCCTGGGCCCACAGGTTCAAGACCAGTCTGCGTGGCGAGACCTCATCTCTACGATAAAACAAAAAATTAGCCGGGCATGATGGCGTGCACCTGTAGTTTTGGGAAGGGTCGCCTGAGCCCAGCAGGTTGAGGCTGCAGTGGCTGTAAGCATGCCACTGCACTCTAGCCTGGGCGACATGGTTAGACTCCAACTCAAAACCACAACAAAACAAAACAAAAAAGCACAATGGTTGATGGTAGAAAGTGTGAGGGATATGGGTCAAAATATGTACATACCAGGTTCAAATATGTGTAACTATATAATCTTGATCAAGCTGATTAAACTCTCCAATCCTCAATTTCTTCATCAGTTAGATCGAGACTGAAAATATCTAACCACAGTTTGTGTGAAGAAGCTCTGGGTAACAGATACAGTATGTTTGTAGAATCTTACACAGATTTTGGCTACTAGTATTATTTTGGGGATTACAATATAACATTTTATATTGTAATAAAAGAAAGAACTCTAAGATCTGACCCTACGACATAAGTACAAATGACTATACACAAAAGGAAAAAAGTCAGAGTTTTTTAATACCACACATACACATATTCTCCAGATATATTAAACAACTCTATTAGTATGCAAAACTTATAAAACAATAGGGAAATATTTTAATAAATATTTAAACAGGAAAGACCTTCCTAGGCAAAGCCCCAAATACAGAAACCATAAAGGGAAAGATAGAGGCCAGGCATGGTGGCTCACACCTATAATTCTAGCACTTTTGGAGACTGAGGCGAGAGGATTGCCTGAGCCCAGGGGTTTAAGATCAGCCTGGGCAACTTGGTGAGACCTCATCTCTACAATAAATCAGGAAATCTTCTCCAGGTGTAGTGGTACATGTCTGTAGATCCAACTACTTGGAAGACTGAGGTGGAATGATCACCCGAGCCCAGTAGGTTGAGGCTGCGGTGATCATGAGCGTGCCGCTGCACTCCAGCCTGGGCAACAGAGTGTGACTCCAACACACACACACACACACACACACACGCACACACAAAAGGAAAGATTGATGTATTTGAATATATAAAATTTTGAAGCTGTAAAATATCCATAAACAAAGTTAAAAGACTGTGAAAACTGGAATAAAATATTTGCAACTGGAGACAAAGAATTAATATTCATGAAATATAAGAGGCTATTACCAATCAATGAGAGAAAGAAAATAACTCAGTACAAAAAAAAAAATGAGAAAAGGATGTGAATAGATAATTCACTGGCTCAAATGTCCAACAACCATAATAAAAAGGTCTTGAACTCACTTTCAAATAAAATTACAAATTAAACCGAATTATCATGTTTCATTCAGACTCATGAAAATGTAAAAGTTGATAGTATTTAGTGTTTAGATGTGGGTAGAGGACCTTATGTAACTGTGTGAGATGTAAATTGGTATGGATTTTTGGGGAAAACCTGACAGTTAACTGGTAGTACAAATTTAAATGTGCATACTCTTTAAGGAAAAATTGTACTTCTAAAAATCTTTTACAAATACATAAAATGAAAATAGTAATCACTACCTTAATAAAAGCTTCCATTTTTTGAACGCTTGCTGCCATACTCTGCCTGGCTTGCATAGTTCTCTTGTTCAAATCTCATGACAATCTTGAGAGGTACTGAAAGAGAGAGGGAAGACAAACCAAAGTATAAGAATGGTGATAAAATGACAAGTAATTGGTGTGTATGTGCATACTTCTCTTTATTTCTTAAAAAAGTTATTAAGAATGCATATATATATTTTGAGTCGGGATTTCACTCTGTCGCCCAGACTGGAGTGTAGTGGCACTATCATGGCTTACTGCAGCCTCGACCTCCTGGGTTCAGGTGATTCTCTGCCTCAGCCTTTTGAGTAGTTGGGACTACAAGTGTGTACCACCATGCCCAGCTAATTTTTTTTTTTTTTTTTTTTGTAGAGATGAAGTTTCATTATGTTGCCTAGGCTTGTCTGGAATGCTTGGGCTCAATCATCGCCTCCCAAAGTTCTGGGATTATAGGCATGAGCCATGGTGCCTGGCCTCAAGAATGCATATGGCTTTTGTGATTATGTACATTGTTATATAAAAAATTATGGAAAACCTAATTCCTAAACAATGTGTCAAATATCAGTTTTGATTTTAATAATGGATTGGATATGGTGGGGCAGACACAAAAACAATACAAGTTCAAACTTCAGAAAAAACCCTATTTTGGTGGGGAGGAGAAGATGAAATATTTTGAATAACCCTGAGACAGTTTATACCAATTGCTATGTCATCTGGCATAGACAATAGTTGCTATGGCAATCCAGAGAAGAAATTCTAGTACATACTTGCTTCTGTGACAGGCAATCTTTAATTCTTGCCACCCTGAATTTCTGCAATGTATGTAGCTGATGCTGCTTGTATGGTTTCATTCCACCACTATAACTGTTGATTCACCCACCCAAGAAGCTGACTCAGTTTCTTCTGACTTAAATTTAAGTCTGTATTGTTAGGCTGGGCTCGGTGGCTCAGCCTGTAATCCCAGCACTTTGGGAGGCCGAGGTGAGTGGATTGCTGAGCCCGCGGGTTCGAGACCCGCCTGGGCAACTTGGTGAGACCTCATCTCTACAATAAATCAAAAAAATTAGCCGAGTGTGGTAGCGCGCGCCTGTAGTTCCAGCTACTTGGAAAGCTGAGACAGAAGGATCACCGGAGCCCAGCAGGTCGAGGCTGCGATGGCCGTGAGAGGCCACTGCACTCCAGTCTGGGTGACAGAGTGAGACTTCAACCCCCCTCCCCAAAAAGTCTGTATCGTTCCTTTCCAATTAAGATCATCACCTAGAATAACTGCTGACTTCAGAGAGATTATAGAAAAATGTAGTGCTTTTAACTGCAAGGTTTTCTGACCCCATTTCTAGAAATACACTTCATCAATAAGTAGAATCTTCTTTTATAATCTATAAATGGCAGTACAATATACTGGCTAAGAGCACAGCCTCTGAGCTAGACTTTAAATACTGGCAGCATCACTTACTAGCTGTGTGACACTGGCAATTAACTTAACCTGTGCGTTTTAATCTCTTCTTTCTTAATATACAGATAATAATAATGGTACCTTCATCATGTGGTTGTATTGAAGATTAAGTGATCCAATATATGTAAAGTGCCTTAAATGACAATGTGTCTAGCACATGGTAAATGTTCCATTGAGTACTAGCTACTAGTACTAGTTTAATAAATAGGCACCTTTACTACATATTTCTACCTTTTGGGTTGCTTCCTCATCAGGTAATTGAATACTTGCACATGGATGCTGTTTACTCCCTGTAAACAGTACTTCTCACTTATAGCTCCATTCTGGAAAATTCCAACAGATAATTTGGAAGATTAAACTATAATATAGCCCTGGGAATGTGCTTCTTAGCCTGAGTTTAGGTGGCAGTTAAGATTCAGCACTGATGCTCCTAACTTCAAGGACCAATTTTTCCTTTACTTGGGCTTAAACAGCTAAGAATTTTTGCATACATCAGTTGGATTAATTTGCGATGAAAATTAAGTCAAATCAGTAGAAAAGAAGAGGTTTACATGTTTTGGTGGTAACAAGAAGTAATGAACAAATGAATAGAGACTACTAAACAAGTTGTCTCACAAACTATCTTAAGCTAACAGGATTAGCCCTGTTATGCTAATTATAAAGAGATATCATAAGAACTCAGAAACGAGATGTATTTTTCCCCTCCCTCCCTTTCTCTCTCTCTCTTTCTCTTTTTCTTTCTTTCTTTCTGAATGGGTCTCACTGTATTGCCTGGGCTAATCTTAAACTCCTGGCATCAAGTGATCCTCCTGCCTTGACCTCCCAAAGTGCTGGAATGACACGTAAGAACCACTGCTCCTGGCCATTGACATACTTCTACTTGCTTATCATGTAGATAAACAGATGAAAAGAGACATGAAAAACAAAGAGAAAATAATAGTAGGGTTAGAAAACATGTTATTATCTCATGTTTTCACTTGGTTTTCAAAAAGATGTTTATTCATCATGAATATGAATCTAAGTGTGTGGGTGAATATAAGAGAATCAAAAATAATGGAAATTTAAGAATATCTTTCCCTTTAAGACAAAAAATCTTATACTTTATATTTTGTTGGATAAAATTACTAAACATTTTCCAGACCCTGAGGTTATATATTTTATGATGTTGGCTACTGCCATGTTTGCTTTTTCAAATTATTTTAATTTCTTTTTAATACATATGGATTTATAGGTCTCACAGGGAGCAAGCATAGATTATTGCATTGTGTTTATAAGTTTCCTGTAATTTTAATGAGTTTCATTACTAATGCAGAAAAAAAGAAAAAAAACAAGAAAATCTAAACCTCTTGGCTTTTGAAAATGAGTTTCATGATAAGGTAGAATCCAAAGTCATGGGATTGAGAAATGTATTTTATGTTGGAAAATAAAGATCTTAATGATAGAAATACTGTTCACTAACTTCTTGACTTTAAAGAAACTGTGTGTCAGATTGACTGAGTGTGATGCGGAGGCTCAAACAGCTAGATGCACCATCTTATGACTCCTTTCCTCTAGTTAGTCACTGAATCATAACTCATCTCTGTTCATTCAGATCTACGCAAAAGGTCGCAACAAACTCAGAAGTACCTTATGTTCTTTTTAAGTAGGTAGGAAAGTATCTAGTATCTAATTCCATTCTCACTTTCTTTCAAATATAAAGTAACTTTGGTGAGATGAAATATGATATGATTATTATTATTAATATAGAAGGGGTTTCACTCTGCTGCCCAGGCTGGAGTGCAGTGGTGCGATCAGAGCTCACTGCAGCCTTGAACTCCTGGGTTCAAGTGATCTTCCTCCCTCAGCCTCCCAAATAGCCGGGATTACAGACATGCACCACCATACCCAGCTAACTTTTCAATTTTTTGCAGAGACATAGTTCTCACTGTTTTCCGGGAAGATCTTGAACTTCTGGCCTCAAGCAATTCTCCTGCATTGGCCTCCCAAAGTGCTGGGATTACAGATGTGAGCCACTGTGCCCAGTCAACATGAGATTCTATTTCTTCTCATTTTTCTTTCTGATAAACTTTTTACTGTTACAAATCGTATTATCTTTTCTGCCTCCAATATATCCCAAGTAAACTAATCTTCTTGACTGGAATCAATTTGAAGATTGCTCATGCCTGAGATCATGTGTCAAGACTGAGTCAAAAATCTGTTTCCTTTCAATGGCTACTTTCCTTTAGCTACCTGACAATTATCTTACCTACTTCCTGAATTCAGTTTCTGAATCAAAATAATAATTTTATTTTCTATGTCTGCAATGAACCAAAAAACTGCCTCAATCAGAAAGAATGACATTTGGAGATAAGAAATAACCTCTGGGAAAGGATAAGACTTTGAGGCCAAGCTAGCTTCAACCTTGTCTTGTTTTGGGGATCTATACAAAGTCATTCTGGAGAACACATCCCATAGTTTCTCATTCTTTAGAACAGTGATAATATTATTTTGTGAACGCTTAGCATTCTCAAATGACAATCAGAAGCATAGCTAGGGGAAGATGAGGATAAGCAGTTGTTCTTGAGCACATTTTGCAAATGTGGTTCCTCTTCAACAAGGTTTTTTTTTTTCAGAGTAACATGGTAATAGGTAAAGCTATATGTAGAACATGCTAGAAAGAGCAAGACTGTGAAATAGAGAACAGATAGTTATGGGAGTGAAGGAAGTATACATATGTTGCCCTACCAACCAAGGACATAGATCCTTGGCTCACCAGTCCAGCCCAGCCCCAAGGATTGGTCCCCTTAAAATCAGAATTCAATTGTACCTTAAATTAGCAGTCCCCAACATTTTTGGCGTCAGGGATTGGTTTCATGGAAGAGAGTTTTTTCCCACAGACAGAGGAGAAGCAGGGGGATCATCAGGCATTTGATTCTTATGAGGAGTGCTCAACCTAGATCCCTCATATGCGCAGTTCACAATAGGGTTCTTGCTCCTAGGAGAATCTAATGTCTAATGCCCCCACTGATCTGACAAAAGGCAGAGCTCCCCTCGTCTGCTCTACTCCTGTGTGCTGCCTGGTTCCTAACAGGCCACAGACTGGTACTGGTCAGGTCAGCGACCCAGGAGCTGGAGAACCCCCCTTTTAAGGGTGGGTCTCTTATGGGTGCATGAGTTCACAGGCAACCTACTGCCTGTATCAGAACAGGGGCCATCTGCACTCCCAAGTGCAGGTGGTGGTGCAGTCCTTGGCCTCCATCTCAGAATCACCCCTGGAAGCTGCTGTGTCAGAGAATACTCTCCTGGCCTGTAGGCCCCAGTAGGTGCTGTGTCTTATACTTTGGCAGACGACTCTTATCATCTTGCGGTGGATATTTTCTTTGCCTTTGTAAAATGCATTCTTTTCTTTTTTCTATGCTGAATAAAACTAGTCTCCTAGCTCCTTCTAAGTGATTCCAATATTGATGAGAACGTAGTTTGTTTATTTCTAAACCCCAGAGGTCGGATCACAGTGTTCTCTAGACTGAGTCATAAAATGAAAGTTAAATGCATTACCTGTTCCTTAATGAAAAGCATGGATTTGAGACCTCCCAGTAGTTCATATGATTCATGAGAAATAAATGAAAAGGATAGCCTCATGGAACAGTATCAATTCAAATGATCCTTTCTTCTCCTGGTAATTACAAGGCCTCAATCTCATTTGGGCTAACATATTCAATGAAAGAAGATCCGTTTCTATGGAGAGCTATTTCACTTAAATAAATGAGCTAATAACTGGTACTAATGACAAATATATTTTAGCTATGGAAATTATACTTTTCATTTAGTAGTTTTTTCCCTCTAATGTATTCAGTGTCTGAAAGTACTCGTGAGGTTGGCAGCCATGATGGATAATCACCCTTATTTTAGAGAGTGGGAGCCTGAAAAAAAGGAATGTTGGAAAACATTATCAAAGGGTGACATATCTTAGATGGAAAGTGATAAAATGTGAGGTCTTTGACTTTGTAATTAAAATCCACTGAATCCTTTCAGAGTTTTTAAAATAATACATTCCCTCCATTTGATAATTGCTATTACTTCATGTTGATATTCACCAATAATTGCATCTTGCATTTGAAGACACTAAGGATAATTCTAAAAGGCAAGGCAATTTCATTTATAATAAAAATTCAAAATAAAAAATTGACTATGAAGTTTATTTCTTTGTCTCCTTTTTGGAACAGATAAACTTACAATGCTAAGTAAAATGTGGTCCCAAGATACAGTCAAAGCTGCTTTGCATAATTGTGGTGTCTGTATATTTGTCAAGTTGTTCTGAAAATATTCGCATGGTCTGAAAAGTTTCAATTCTTTTAAGACGTATTTGTTCATTGTAGAAATTCAGTTTGATTGTCAGTCAGGGTCACCTAACAGACTCAATCTTGGAAAAAATAACATGACTTGATCTAGATACACTAGAAGACTAGACTATTTTTGACTTGTGGTAGCATTCAATTCAGATAGAAAGATTCTGGGGGAATCAAGGAAAAAAATCCAATTTTTTTTTGTCAAGATGCAAGTTCTTTATGATTAGGTGAAATGAAATATCAGTGAACAGAGGGCTGGGCAAGTACTTCAGTCATTTTAAAACTTACTTTAAATGTAGAGAAGATGAGCAGAGAGGACAAGATTTTCTTGTTTCATGGAGCATTGCTGTTGACTGTGGAGAGTTGTTTGTTAAGCTGTCCTCTACGCCTGGGGTTATCAGCCTTGGCTGCTCAACAAGCATCCGTGAAACTTTTAAACACAGATGTCTGAACCTTGTCCAGATCTACTGAATCTGAGTTTCTGGCATCTGTAATTTGGAAAGCTCCAATGGTGGTTTGGAAGGGGTTGAGAATGGACGTGCTGGAATTGTGCGAATAGATGTTGAAAGGGGCCTTCTACTCTCTCCATTTTGCCTTCTGTCCTAGAACGTCTAAGTCGGTGTGCTTTTACCTATTGGGCTTTCTGTATGAAGTTTTAAAAATCAGTAATGTGAAGGGGTCCATAGCTCTCCCACTCCCCTATTCCCTGCTTAGCTTCTTGCTCTTCTCACTGTCTTAAGAGAGAAAGGTGAGGGCATATTCTCCCTGGAGAGAAGGGAGAGTGTTGTAGCCTGGAAAGAAGGACTCAAGGGATCTAGATGGTGGGGCAGAATGACCTGGAAAAGACAGTTCTCTTTGAGGAGGATGCAGTGGGGTGGGGAGTGAAATGAAAGACTTCCAGTATTAGACAGGTAGAAGTGGAGGTGGAGGGAGAGACTGGGGTATAAGAGTTCACATAGGAGGCTTTGCAGACTGATCCTTGAACAACAATAAGTGTTTGAAAAGAAAGAAAAATTGAGACTTCTAACTGGGTCACGTTTTTTATTTATTTATTTATTTTTTATTTTTTTGAGTTGGAGTCTCACTCTGTCGCCCAGACTGGAGTGCAGTGGCCGCTCCCGGCCACCGCAGCCTCGAACTGCTGGGCTCGGCCGATCCTTCCGCGTAGCCAGAATTACAGGCATGCGCTACCACGCCCGGCTGATTTTTTGTTATTGTAGAGATGAGGTCTCGCTGCCCAGGCGGATCTCGAACCCGCCGGCTCAGGCAATTTACTCACCTCAGCCTCCCAAAGGCGCGGGATTACAGGCTGAGCCACCGAGCTCGGCTTGGGTCACGCTTTTTAAAATGTGATTTCTCTCGGGAAGGGGTTATTGGTTTTGGGGGATGGGTGGAACACTTTATCAGTTAAAAATGCTAAAAGCATTTGTGGGCTACTTTTTTTTTTTTTTTTGAGTTGCAGTCTCACTGTGTTGCCCAGGCTGGAGGGCAGTGCCATGCTCACAGTCACTGCAGCCCCGATCTGCTGGGCTCAGGCAATCCTTCTGCTCAGCCTTCCAAGTGGCTGAAACTACAGGCACGCACCACCACGCGCAGCTAATTTTTTGATTTATTGTAGAGACAAGATCTCACCAAGTTGCCCAGGTTGGTCTCTAGTCCCTGGGTTCAGGCAATCCTCTCACCTCTGCCTCCCAAAGTGCTGGAATTACAGACATGAGCCACTGCACCTGGCCTGTGGGCTTCTTAATGACATCAAAGATTCAAGGTTTTTCCACTCTTCTACTCCATCTGCCTTAGCATTGCGGACTTTTGTTTCTGTGCTGGACCTTCTCTGGTCACAAGAGGCATCACATCCAGATTCATGGTAAGAGGAAGAAAGAAGTAGTAAAGCCAGAAGCATGTAGCTTGCACAAGTCCTTTTTATAAAGAAGGGGAAGTATGTCAGTGCCACTATCAGAATGTCCCTTTCAGTTACTGGTCAAATTTGGTCATATTGCCATCACTAACTATAAGTGAACATGCAAAAGTGAGTCTTGAGGTCTTCTGGCATCCATAATGAAAGGCAAAAAGGGACAACGGGGCTAGAATTGGCTGTTGAGTAAGCCAACCAGCAGTGTGCGCTCCAGAGGGATGAGATGTGGTGCCACAGCTTCACAGGTCTTATCCTTGAGTCAAAAAAAGTGCCAGAAAGTGATCCCCATCAAAAGAAATTTGGAAACTTCTGTCTTAGCACAGTGATTTTTAGGTTTCACAATCATTTAAAATATGTTGAGCCATACGGGGTCTCACCCATGTAATCCTAACACTTTGGGAGGCTGAGGCAGGAGGATTACTTGAGCTGAGGAGTTTGAGACCAGCCTGGGCAGCATAGTGAGATCCTTTCTCTAGGGGGAAAAATCAGATAAATAAATAAATAAATAAATAAATAAATAAATAAATAAATAAATAAATAAATAAATATGGGCATGGTGTTGCACATCTATAGTCCCATCTACCCAGGAGACTGAGGCAGAAAGATTGCCTGACCCAGGAGATTGAGGCTGCAGTGAGCTGTGATTGTGCTACTGCACTCCAGCCTGAGTAACAAAGTGAGACCCTTTCTCTACAACAAATAAATAAATAAAATTAATTGGGCATGGTGTTGCACACCTATATGCACACCTATAGTCCCAGCTACTCAGGAGACTGAAGCAGAAAGACTGTATGAGACCAGGAGGTTGAGACTGCAGTGAGCTTCACACACACACACACACACACACACACACACACACACACACACACACACCCCTTGTTGAAAGCAGATGTCTGGACCTTTGTCCTACGGATTTAGTGGGTTTGGAGATTTACCTGGAGATTTACCTTTTTAGTGGTCTTTTCAGATGATTCTGATGCAGGAGGTCTATGGACCACACATTCAGAAACACTGATTTTTAAAGATAAGCTCCCTTTAGTTTGTTGATTCTCAAACTTGCTGAATGTGACAAACACTAGGAAGATTTTTAGAGATGTAAATGGGCCCTTTTCCTAACTAATTAAATTAGAAAATCTGGGTTTGGGAGATCAAAATCACTTCCAAGGTGATTCTAAGAGCATCAGGAATGAGAATCATTGACTTAAAGACTTTACCGCTCAACAATCTCCTTGCATAAATAGTGAAGCCAGGAAGAGCTGGGGTGACATGAATAAGGTATCAAACTCTCCGTGCTTGTACTTGGTCATCTTTGACAGGAGCAGATAGAGAAGAGACAGTCAAACAGTCTGGCAACCTTAGATAAGGTAATTAGCAATTGTGCAAGAAATCAGCAGCGAAAGGTAAGGCATGTCTTTCATGCCTTTAAATACAGTTTATTCTTTTCACTTAAAAATATTTTCTCTTTTTATTCTCAAATAATTTCAAACTTACAGAAAGGTTGCAAGAATAATACAAAGAACTCTCACATACCCTTCACCCAGATCACCAATATTGATTATTTTACCACGTGTTTTATAATTCTCTCTCTACCCCCTCCCACATATATTATCCACACACATATTTTTTTCTGAGTCATTTGAAAGTAGATGGCATAGTTCATATCCCTCTGTCCCCTAAATCTTCAGTTTGTAGATATCTGAACTATAGGCCATATTCCAGTTTTCCTAATTATCTCAATAATGCCCTTGATAGCAATGCATTTTTCCTGGCACAGCTTCAGTCCAAGATCGTGCATTGCATTTAGTCATCTTGAGTCTGTAGTTCCCTTTAATCTGGAACTGTGCCTCAGTCTTTCTTTGTCTATCAAGACATTTGCATTTTTTAAAGAATAAGGACCATGTGTTTTATAGACTGTCCCTCAATTTGGATGCGTCTGATGTTTCTTTCTAGTTCATTTTTTGTTAGGCATTTTTGGCAGGAACACTACATGAGTGCTGCTGTGTCCTTCTCAGGGTATCACAATCCAAGACATACCATGTGTATCTGCTCCTTATGGGAAACACACAGGGCACCTTAAGAATTAAGAATTATTCTCCTTACTCTCAGGCCAATGTTTTCTGACATTTTGACCTCTTGGTTAAGGTGTTGCCCTTCTTTTCTGTATAGAACTTTCTTTTTCTAAAAAAAAGTTTTCTTCTGTTTTTAATTGACACATAATAAGTATACATATATTTATGGAATAGAGAGTGATGTTTCGATACATATATATAGTAATCGTGTTGATGGGTATGCCAATTATCCTGATTTAAATCATGATTTTACATACTAGTTTTAGATCCAGGCATTTAAATACTGCTTTCAGGGTATTCTACCATGTGCTATAATTTGTCCATAGAGTACACATTTATTACTATTTATGTATATGGTAAAATTAAATGGCTATTTTGCTCAAGAATACAGAAATATCATTAAAAATGGCAGTGTCTGGAATCCTTTGCAGCCCATATCTGTAGAGATAAACTTGGCAGTTGGCTGTGATGCCACCTAGTGTAGAATGGATTATGTTGCACAACTGGTGTCTATGGGTGTGAAGTGCCTCTTGTCTTCACTGGCAGGTCTAGCGGATTAAATATGACAATTTCAGATTCTCAACGGTAAATCCAGTGTTATTCTGCAGGCAGATAGAGAATTTTAAAATATATGTGTAACTATCTGCATAAGACACCAGCTTATATTCTGGAACAAGGGACTTTGTGATAAATGTTTAATGTTGGTGTACTGAAGCTTCCAGAATGTCACCTAAGTGTTAAGTAATGTATTAATTCATACATGTTAAGTTTAAGTGTTAAGGAATGCGTTCATTCATGTGTGTTAAGCTTAAGTGCTAAGGAATGCATTGGTTCATGCATGTTAAGTTTAAGTGTTAAGAAATGTATTAATTCATGTGTGTTAAGTTTAAGAGCTGAAGAATGCATTAGTTCATGCATGTTACTGGCCCAACTCTGTGATGATGCACATTGCCAGGGCATGACAGTCTTTGGGGAATAGCCAATTGTAGTTTTTTGGCAGAAAAACAAAGAAAGGAAAAGTAACTACACAAGAAGAAACTAAAAGAGGAGTTTACAATTCTATTCTACAAACACAGGCGAGGCACTCACTGTGTGCAAGGTAATATCATAAGGTGAGCACAAAGATAAACAAGAAATAAATCCTACCTTCAGTGGAAAAACACACAAGGTGAATAACTAGGGGCACGGAAGTGTTTTGTATATCATGAGACATTTGAAAGTCATTCTATATAAATGACTCTTGTAAATTCAGAGGAGAGAAAATTATATTCTGCCTTGGATTTTGTGAATAATTTTAAATGAAGTGGTAGTTTTATTTATTTATTTGAGTTGGAGTCTCACTCTTGTCACCCAGGCTGTAGTGCAGTAGCACACTCATGGCGACCGCAGCCTCGACCTGCCGGGCCCAGCTGTTCCTTCCCCCTCAGCCTTCCAAGTAGCTGGAACTACAGATGCATGCCACCACACCCGGCTAGTTTTTGTGATTTATTGTAGAGACCTCGGTCTCACCAAGTTACCCAGGCTGGTCTCAAACCCCTGGGCTCAGGCAATCTTCTCTCCTCGGCCTCCCAAATTGTTGGGATTACAGGCTGAGCCACCGCGCCCGGCCGAAGTGGTAGTTTTAGACGTGAGGATTGAATGCTATGGGTTGAATTGTGTTCTTCCTCAACTCCTATGTTGAAGCTTCTGCCTCAGTACTTCAGAATGTGAACCTATTTAGAAATAGGTTACAGATATCATTAGTTAAGATAAAGTCATACTGGAGTAGGATTGGTCCGTAACCCAAAATTACTGGTGTCCTATAAAAAGGGATAATTTGGAGACACAAACACTAGGAGAACTTCATATGAACATGAAGACAGTAATCAAAGATCCATATGCAAGGCAAAAAATGCCAAACATTGCCAGAATATCACCAGAAGCTAGGTGAGAGACTAGAAAAGGCCTGTCCTCAAGTCCTCAGAAAGAACAATCTTGCTGACATCTTGAGCTCTGACTTCTAGCTTCCAGAGCTGTGAGACAATACAAATCTGTTGTTTATGCTATTCAATTTTTGGTTCTTTGTTACAGCAATCATAGGTAACTAATACATGTGGGTATGATTTTGACCAATAACCATGAGTGAAAAATGTATAACTGATAGAGAGAACAGCATGAGCAAAAACATGGAAGTAATGGTGTGTTCTGGTAATAGGTATGAGGCAACTGTGACATGGGTCAAAGTATGTGTAAGAGGAAAAGGTAAAGAGGCCAAAAAGTTATGTTTGGGGAAGATTGTGAGGAGCCTTCAATTCTTTGTTAAAGTTTATGTGATACTGAGACCTGCTAATGTCTGTCCATATTGTCACAGCCCCTAGAGAAGGCCATGGCAAGGGCTCAAGGGCTTCTATATACTCATGAACAATATTCCTGAGAGCTAATAAAAGGTGCTCTTCCTCTTATCCTACACACTCCCAATAAGCAGCTTCAGGGGATCCTTGACTTCCCTGTAGTCTATGCCCAATCAACTGTAAGATGCAAATCTTCATTTTTCCCCTTTTCCTGAGTGGCTATAAGTTTGAATCATGTAGTATCAATGTCATCGTAAACCTTGTGATTTGTATAACGTTTGTATCAATGTAGTATAAGTTTTGTGATTTATGTAACTTTTGCATAATACATGATGTTTTAAGCCTTATAAACTTCCTTTATTCTATGGCAGCATGATTAACGCATCTGTCGAGCCCTACTGATAAAAGCTATGAGATACCTCTGATACCTGGCACATGGAAGTCTGTACCAAAAAATATCACTATTGATAAATGTGTCTGAAACTCAAGTTGTATGTAATGCTCTGCTGGTCAAGTGGCTAATGTATACGTACTAACAAATCTGGACTTATAAAAGTGAACTGTAAAAGCCTGGAGGGAGAGCAGAACCATTTTAGAAAGACCTCAAGTCTGGCTCTGCTCCCTAGATCCAAACTCAGAAATAAACTTCTTTCTACCAGTTCTCTGCCCCTTTGATTTACTGGTATCCAGGGAAGCAGCTGAGTGTTACTCGGACCATAACATATGGACCTTTTTTCTTTGGGTATTGAGGAGCTGTTGAAGGTTTTCAGAGGAGCATGGAATGTTTAGGCCTATCTAAATCATTCTTATCTACACAAAATACTTTTGGAGGAAAATAAGTGTGGAAATATTTATTTAACCCAGTGTGAGGAAACTGACAAACAAACCTTTTCTGTAAATGAGGTAACCTTATTTTCACCCAATCCTGTCCAATGACATGGGATACTGTTGCCCCACATCTCATCTTTAGCAAATGTCACCGTGCTGCTTTGCAAGCGTTTCCTGGCAGGCCTACTGTCCCTTGATTATATCAGAAATTAATCACTCAAATATTTCTGAATGCTAATTTCCTGAATGTAGTTGGTAAATGGTCAGAAGAATCGGCCATTATAGGAGTTTAAAAGGAGACTGGTCACTTGGAGGACTGGAAGGAACATTTTTTACTTGTAGTAGGTCTCACTGTTCTTCAGTTCCTCTGACCTACAAATCCAGGATACAGCATATATGTATGTATTAGTCATTGTTCTCCAGAGCAACATCAACAAAGATGATCTATCTGTCTCTCTCTCTCTATCTATCTTCATATACATATTTTTGTGGTGATGTGTCACGTATTCTGTCAAACCTAGGATACCATCAAACCTAAGAGATTTATTAGGACAAATTGCCTCACAGATTATGGAGGCTGGAAGTCTCCTGATTTGCAAGCTGGAAATCCAAGCAAATTCCAGTCTAAACCCAAAGGCCCAAGAACCAAGGGAACCAATTATTTAAGTCCAGTCCAAGGGCAGAAGACAGATGTCCCAACTCAAGCAGGCCAACAAGATGCAAAAGGGGCAAATTTTCTTTTTTCCTCTGCCTTTTTGTTCTATTCAGGCTCTCAACAGATTGGATGATGCCAACCCGTATTGTAAAGGGAATCCACTATATGAGTCCACTGATTCAAATGCTAATCCCATCCAGAAACACCCTCACACACACACCCAGAAGTAATGTTTAATCTGGGCACCCCGTGGCCTAGTTAAGCTGCCACATGAAGTTAACCATCACACTATCTCATGTTTGTTGTGAAGATTAGGTGAGGTGGTACACATAATGTGCTTAGAGAGTGCTCAATAAACATGAATTCTGTGTTCTTTCTACCCATCCACCTGCCTCCATAAGTGGTGTTGATTTGTAACAATTATGGGCTTTGTGCTTCACTCCTCATCATTCCTTTTCTCTCCTGACACATGTTACTGCAGCATCTTTCCATGAAAACTCATCATCCGTGACAGACATTGACAGGACTCAAGAGATCCTCCAGCCCTCAGAGATGACTGGTTGAGAGCTGCCAGTGCAGTAAATAAGCAGGGGGCAGGCCAAGGGGGTAGACTGCTGGTGTCTCACACAGTCGCAACATTGATGGGTCTGAGCTGAGCAGACAGCTCTCCAGAGAGGCTGGAATCCCAGGGAAGTTGAAGATTCTTGCATGCAGTCAGAAAACTGCATATCACTACAGAGAGGTTGTCTTTGAAGGTCACTGAGAGAGACTTTCTCTTATGGTGTCTCAAGAAGATCTCATCCTCATGAAAGCTAGTAACAAATTATGACTGGAAAATAAAAGCTATAAGATATGGTTAAATGTGAAACTTAACATTTGGCAAGGGGCATATTCTTACCAGAAGCTCTTCAAGTGATATTTATTTATTTACTTGAGTCAAGGTCTCATTCTGTCATCCAGAATGGAGTGTACTGGTATGATCTCGGCTCATCACAGCCTTGACCTCTGGGCTCAGGCGATCCTTCCACCTTAGCCTCCTGAGGTTACACGTGCCACCACACCTGGCTAAGTTTTTTAATTTTTGTAGAGACAAAGTTTCACTATATTGTCTAAGCGGTTTTGAACTCCTGGGGTCAAGCAATCCTCTCGCCTGGACCTCCCAAAGTGCTAGGATTACAGGTATGAGCCTGGCCTGCAAGTGATATTTATATGTAGAAACATCTGTGCTTGGCTTGCTTGCAGATGGTTGATTGATTAAAGAGTCTGATATTCATTGTGATCAAAGTTCATAGAGAAAGCTGGACCCAGTTGCTCATTTTATTTATTTATTTATTTACTTATTTATTTATTTTGAGTTGGAGTCTCACTCTGTTGCCCAGGCTGGAGTGCAGTGGCATACTCACAGCCATTCCAGCATCGGCCTGCGGGCTCCGGGGATCTTTCTGCCTCAGTCTTCCAAATAGCTGGAACTACAGGCGTGTGCTACCACACCCAGCTCATTTTTGATTTATTGTAGAGACGAGGTCTTGTCAAGTTCCCCGGGCTGGTCTCGAACCCGCGGGCTCAGGCAATTCACTCGCCTCAGCCTCCCAAAGTGCTGGGATTACAGGCTGAAACACCAGGCCCGGCCGCTCATTTACTTTTAAACAAAACACTCTACCATCAATTGAACTCTTCAGGAAAAGTTTGGTTATACAACAGTAATAAACATTCCCATTATATTAGTGGCTTTTACAACATTGCTTTATTTCTCACTTTTGCTTGACATACACTTAGTAAATTTATAGCTCCGCTAATTCTCAGTATTATCTACTTTTTATTAATTATCTACAATGTGGCGATCGTAAGACTAGTACTTTGCTAGTCTTTTACTGTCTCTGTTAACCTAACTCTGTGAGGTACGTCTGTTTTCTCTTTTTTGTAGATATGAACATTGAGATTCAAGTTCAGTGATGAGTAGTAGACTGCGTTTGGGAACCAGGTTTTTCTAATGCTAAACCTAAATTATTTTATTACCATGTGATGTTGTTCACTTAAATGCGGAGATTTTAATTTTGAAATGTATATTCATTCATGTTGTCTCATTAATATTCCCAGGGGAAAGGAAGACACAAATATCATTATTCCACAACAGAGATTAACAAAACAACGCATGAAAGATTGTATACTTTATCCTAGCCAACCCAGTTAGTGACAAAGTTGAAACTAGAATCTTGAGAACTGTTCTCATAGCAGGATGGAAATGCTGATTCCAAGGCTCCCCTCTGTGGGCCTGGGGAGATTCCCATTCTTCTGGTAAGAGAAGGGCACTTTGAGAATGACTGACCTGGGTCTTCCACACCTCTCTTAGGATGATTGCTACTAGGTCATATTGTCAGTTGAAAAGCCCTGGGGAGGACAAGGTTAAAACTCTGCAACTTTGTTGCTACTTTTGCAGAGAGAGAAGCCCTGAACTTGAAGGCTGAATTTGAGATCATCATAGAATTGCTGATTAAACTCTAACTGTAGCATTAGCTGTGTGTGAATAAACTGTCAACATCTACAGTATATTCAAATCTACATTTCTGAGAAGGCAATTAGCCTAATTAGTTTAGTAATGAATAATGTTAACCTTTCAAATATCATTACAGAGTCCATAATGCCAGTTTACTTCTGTCCCCCAACTTAATTTGTCATTTGGAATTGAGATGGAAGAGGTGTCTTTATATTTAAAACAACTGCTCAGTTAGGTTGGATAGTACTGAAAAAAAGTCAAACTAGTTATTTGAAGGCAAGAATATCTGAGGGATTATTTAAATCTTTCCTATTCCAAATATGACTATTTTAACATCATGGCAAGAGTGCTTAAAAGAAAAGATGATATATTTTAGCTTTTTCCTCCAATGTCATTGGATGGGTTCAGATTAGTTTACCAAAAGTTGATTTAATTGTATCATTTGTGTCATTTCTATTTCCTAAATCAGTGTTTCCAGACCAGCTTTCAATCAGTTTTTAAAAGCTGGGGTGTCCTGATATGGTGGCTCATGCTTGTAATCCCAGCACTCTGGGAGGCTGAGGCAAAGGATTGCTTGAACCTGGGAGTTCAAGACCGGACCGGGAAACATAGTGAGACCTAGTCTTTACAAAAAATCAAGAAATTAGCCAATTGTGGTGGTGTGCACACGAGTCCCAGCTACTCAGGAGGCTGAGACAGAAAGATCACCTGAGCCCAGGAGGCCAAAGTTGTGGTGAGTTGTGATTGTGCCACAGCACTCCAAACTGGACGACTCAAAAAAAAAAAAAAAATATATATATATATATGACTTAGCTTCCCCAAAACTCTAATTTTGCTTTTCTAGTAGCAGTAACCTATTATGATCTGACAGGTATAACCCAGATGCTCCTCTAACTTTAAAAGAGCTGACTACAGTGAGTAGAGTGGACTTGAAACAAGCAGACACAGTAATTTAGCTTTGCCCTTTTATCTAAGACTTGTTAGCAAAATCACTGGTTTCTGTCTTTTTAATATTTTCTCATATTAGAAAGTAGAGACATGCATAATCCCTCATGGGGGAAATCAGAAGCAGTACATACCCAGCCCTCTGAAGGAAATCAGAGAAGGTTCTTTAATCTCTAGTTTAATATTTCTGAAGCACAGTTAGTCACTTCCTAGGACATGGCTTTATGTACGTCTTAATATTCTTTAAAAGTCTACCACGGAAAAATAATTAAATGATTGTTAGAACCCTTAACAACAGGTTACATTGCTAAACCTAGAGATTATACATAGAACATAGATACTGTGATATATAACAAAATATAAAATGTTAACATAAAATACAGCATGTAAAAAAACATGATTTTACATAATACGACATTATCCTCTCCCCAAACTGGAAGTGTGTTATAGCTCACAGGTTCATTTGGAAACCAGTTACTTGAAACTTAGAAAAATTTCTTATTTTTGATATTATTATACTATATTTATTATTATATAATAAATATATTATAAGAATGATATAATATGACATTGTAATTTATTATATGATAATATACAACTTGTTATAACATATTATTATATCATTATTATTTCCTGATATTTCAAAAGGCGATTAACTCCATGGTTAGTTCACATAGCTATGGGTTTTTTGTTTATGTTTCTGAAATAGTTTGTACTTGACAACAGTATCTTGCTATCTTTTTCTTTTATTCTGCCTGATATCACAGTTAAGCTACAAAACTAAATATGCTTTGATGTTCTTACTGCAAAACACAACTAAATTATAATGTAATTAAAATTTTAAAAAACTGTACAATAAGACAAGGAAATATACTGACTTGGGGGGACAATTTCTTCCTCCAGAGAAGAATGGGCACACTGTAGCTCTTTGGACTAAGGGAGCCCCCACGTGGCATAGTCCAGCCATGGGTATGCATGGCATTTAAAAGTCCTGTGGAAGCCGGGCTCCGTGGCTCAGCCTGTAATCCCGCGCCTTTGGGAGGTGAGATGAGTGGATTGCCTGAGCCCGCGGGTTCGAGACCCGCCTGGGTAGCGAGACCTCATCTCTACAATAAATCAAAAAATCAGCCGGGCGTGGTAGCACAGGCCTGTAATTCCGGATACTTGGAAGGCTGAGGTGGAAGGATTGCCAGAGCCCAGCAGGTCGTGGCTGCGGTGGCCGCGAGTGGCCACTGCCCTCCAGTCTGGGTGACAGAATGAGACTCCAACTCAAAAAAAAAAAAAAGTCCTGTGGAAAATCTGTCTTAATATTAGTAACATTGATGATAAATATCTGCATAAACACAAGAATAACATTTACTGAGTGGTTATAGGCACTATGTTAAGACATAGGCATTGCCTTAAAAATCTAAAAAATGCTTTGTCTCACTAGACAACTTTGTGAGGTGGTTACTGTGGAAACTGAGCCTTGTTCAGTTAAGTGGCTTGCCAAAGTCCTCAAGCAAAAAACAAGGTGCTTGCCAAAAGCCTGAGTGTTCCTCCAACATGCTCTAATAACTGCTTACATTTCCATTAAAAAAATAGAGTTACATAAGTTATCTATTTTACGTAAAATATTATAAAGTCAGAATTTAAGAAAAAACTCACTCAAAATCTTACCACTCACAGATAACTGCTATTAATATTTTTATATCTATCCTTTAAGACCTTTCTCCACAAATATGTAAATATACAAGTATAATGATAAATAATAATGTAGCTATTAGATTATAAAATAATATAATAAATATATAAATTTTAAAACATTTATAAATATATAATTATACTATAAATATATACATATCTAATATAAATTTTATATCACACTGTATATAATTCTGTACCTACTTTTCCTGGTTAATAGTATACTATGAGCACATCTCCATATCAATAAATATAGATAGATGGATCTTTATTCTTTTTCAAATGAAGTTTTTTGTTTTTTGGTTTGAGTTGGAATCTCACTCTGTTCCCCAGGTTGGAGTTCAGTGACTCAGGGTGGCTGCAGCCTTTATCTGCTGGGCTCAGGTGATCTTTCTGCCTCAGCCTTCCAAGTAGCTGGAACTACAGACACGTGCCAACACGCATGGCTAAATTTTTGATTTATTGTAGAGATGAGGTCTCGCCAAGTTGTGCAGACTGGCCTTGAATCTGTGAGCTCAGGCAATCCTCTCACCTCGGCCTCCCAAAGTGCTGGGATTATAGGCGTGAACCACTGAGCCGGGTCCTAATAGATCTTTACTCTAATTGGATGCTAAGAGTTCTATTGTACAAGTAAAACTATTTATTTATTCCTATTCCAATTATTTGACATCTAGATTCTGTCTAGTATTTTTCTACCATGAAAATTACTTTTGACAAACATTCTTATTGGAATTTTAAGGTCGAAATGTATGAGCATTTTTAAAGATTGTGATACACATAGCTAAATTGGTCTTCAGACGATGATACCAGTGTACAGCATTGTACGAGAATACCTATATCTTCACATGCCAACCAAAGACACTACTGCTTGTAATGTTTGTCAATCTGATAAGCATAAAATATGTGACTTTAATTTGCACTTTCGTTATAAGTGAAGATGAGCATTTTTCTGTGTTTATTATCTATAGTTTTTCTTTTATGAATTTTATATTCATACGTTTTACCCAGTTTCTCCTCAGATATTTATCTTTTATTTCTTATTGGTTTATAAATGTGATTTATATATATTGAAAATATTAACACTATATTATGGTTAATTACAAAATTTTTCCACCACCATTTAGAAATATGTTACCTTTTGAATGGTGTTTTTTGCCTTTCCAAAGTTATATTTTTCCACTGATAAACTCTAGTACATTTTTTTACAACAGCCTTATTGGGATATAATTTACATTTTACTTCAGCAGTTTTTATATTCACAGAATTGTGCAACCATTACCATTCTAATTTTGGAAATTTTTTCTTCACTTCAAAATGAAACTCTTCCACTTAGCAGTTAGTCCCTGCTTCGCCTTCTATCTAGCTTCTGGAAGAATTAATTTATTTTCAGACTTTATGGATTTACCTATTCTGGACACTTCATATAAATAAATCATATGTGACCTTTTGTGGCTGGCATCTTTCAATTAGCATGAGGTTTTCAAGGCTCATCCATGTTGGAACATGTATAAATACTTCGATCTTTTTTATTGCTGAAAAATATTCCACTATATAGATGTATTATATTTTATTTATGCAGTCATCTGTTAACAAACATGTGGGTTTTTTCTACTTTCTAGCTATCGTGAATAATACCACTATGAACATTTAAAAAATGTTTTAGTTTGAACATATGTTTTCAATTCTCATTTGCACATATCTAGGAGTAGAATTACTGGTCATATATTTAACATTATGAGACTTGCCAAACTCTTTTCTATTGTGGTTGCACTATTTTATAATTCCACCAGCATTGGTGAGGGTTCCAATTTCTCTACATTCTTGTCAACACTTGTTAATAACTGTCTTGTTATTAACTCTCTTTTTAATTGTAGTTATCCCAGAGGGTGTGAAGTGGTATTTCATTGTGATTTTGACTTGCATTTTCCTAATAACTAATTTTGTTGAACATATTTTTGTATGCATATTGACCATTTGTATATTTTATTTGGAAGAATGTTTATTCGAGTCCTTCATCCATCTTTTTACTGTCGATTTGTAAGAGTTCTTTTTATGTTCTGGATACTAGACTCATCAGATATATAATATGTAAATATTTTCTTTAATTTTCTTTGGTTGTCTCTTTTCACTTTCTTCAGGGTATTTTTTTGTAGCACAAAACTTGTAATTTTGACATAGTTTGATTTAGCCGAATTTTTCTGTTTTTCACATGTGCTTTTGGTGTCATCGTATCTAAGAAAACATTGTATAACCCAAGTTCACAAAGATTCACTGCTGTTTTCTTTCTTTTTGATGTAACTTTAGTACTTTTATAAAATATTTTCTCTTTGTCATCGTATTAAGGAAATTTCTTCTTCTAAAATTATATATTCTACTATATGTCTTTATTGTAATTTTTGGATGTAAGAAGTGAGGTAGGAAAATCTTCCCATTTTATATTTCAGAGCACCTTAACATAAATTAAGTCATTTTATGCTTGTGAAGTAGATAAGAGATACATAATTTTTCAAATTTTATACACGTAGGCACAATAATGCAGAGATTTCAAATAAACTATGTTGCCTATGGTAACACATTTACTTTCTGGCAGAATCAAGTCTGGAATCAGGCCTTTGTCCCTGCCCAGAACTCTTTATGCTCCATCATCTTGTCTCTTAGTTGGCATTAGTTACAGTTTTCTTTTCTGTGGCATTTATATTATTCACTGGATGTAAACTTGATCATCAGGTTTATGAAATCGTTATTAAATGCAGCTTATTACATTATTGTTGAGAATTTCAACTTTTGTTTTGTTTTGAGTTGGAGTCTCACTCTGTCACCCAGGTTGGAGTGCAGTGGCACGCTCACAGCCACCACAGCCTCCACCTGCTGGGCTCCGGTGATTCTTCCGCAACAGCCTTCCAAGTAGCTGGAACTACAGGCGCACGCTTGCACGCTGGCTAATTTTTTGATATATCCTAGAGATGAGGGCTCACCAAGTTGCCCAGGCTGGGTCTTGAACCCCTGAGCTCAGGCAATCCACTCGCTTCGGCCTTAAAGTGCTGGGATTACAGACTGAGCCACTAAGCCCGGCGGAGAATTTCAACTTTTTGAGATCCCTGGTCTGTCATTGACAGTGTGGCCTCAAGCAAAATAATCTCTAATGACCATGACAATAACAATAAACTTATGTTGACACTCCCCATGTGCCAAATGCCAAGTTAAACTTTTCACATGAGTTACCTCGTTTAGTCCTCACACACACAAAACCCTATGACTAGACGCTATCATTGAAATACATACCCAGGGCTCCCCGCTCAGCCTGTAATCCCAGGACTTTGGGAGGCTGAGGCAAGTGGATTGCCTGAGCCCACCGGTTCAAAACCAGTCCAGGCAACTTGGCAAGACCTCAGCTTTACAATAAATAAAAAAATTAGCTGGGCGTGGTAACGTGCACCTGTAGTTCCAGCTACTTGAATGCTGAGGCGGAAGGATCGCCTGAGTCCAGCAGGTGGAGGCTGTGGTGGCCGTGAAGGCTGAGGCGGAAGGATCGCCTGAGTCCAGCAGGTGGAGGCTGTGGTGGCCGTAAGTGTGCCACTGCACTCCGGCCTGGGTGACAGAGTTTGACTCCAACTTGGGAAAAAAAAAAAGAAATACATAGTATGCAGGCTAGCAACCATTTAAAAACCATGCTGTCCACCAAGAGTGGACTGGATTTTAAAAATGTGGTACATATACAAGATGGAATACTATGTAGTCGTAAAAAAGAACAAAATCATGAATTTCGCAGCAACCTGGATGGAACTAGAGTTTATAATACTGAGTGATCTCTCACAGAAGCAAAGATCTGAGTATCACATGTTCTCACTCATATAGTAGACCTTGAACATCTATCATAATACTATAAGAAAAGGACTGACAGTGTGGAAAACTATGGGGGGGTAGGGAGGGGAAGGGAGGTGGGATTAACAATAGTCAATATCTGTCTAGGGATGGGGAGACAACCCTTATCAACAAGGGTGCCTGAACCATTCATATTTGTAAACCTAACCCTTAACTGTACCCCACAATTTTAAACTAAAAAATATGTTTAAAATTAAAAAAAAGTAAAAATAAAAACATTTGGGTACCTGACCAACCTTTATACTTTTTTTTTTTTGAGTCAGAGTCTCACTCTGTTTCCCAGGCTAGAGTGCAGAGTCACATTCATGGCCACCACAGCCTTGACCTGCAGGGTTCAGGTGATTCTTCCACCTCAGCCTTCCAAGTAGCTGGAGCCACAGGTGCACGCCCAGCCTATTTTTTGATTTATTGTAAAGATGAGGTCTCACCAAGTTGCCCAGCTGGTCTCGAACCCCTGAGCTCAGGCAATCCCCTCGCCTTGGCCTCCCAAAGTGCTTAGACAGGCTTGAGCCACTGTACATGGCTATACATTAAAACTTACTGAAGCCAGGTTTGGTGGCTCAGCCTGTAATCCCGCACCTTTGGGAGGCTGAGGTGAGTGGATTGCCTGAGCCCGC
>NW_007253525.1:534327-542750 GCF_000164805.1 Carlito syrichta
AATAATCAAAAAATCAGCCAGGCGTGGTAGCACAAGCCTGTAATTCTGGCTACTCGGAAGGCTGAGGCAGAAGGGTCGCCGGAGCCCAGCAGGTCGAGGCTGCGGTGGCCGGGAGCGGCCACTGCACTCCAGTCTGGGCAACAGACTGAGACTCCAACTCAAAAAACAACAACAACAACAAAAAAAAAAACAAAACGTACTGAAGACCCCAAATACTTTTTTGTTTATGGCTTATGCATATCAATATTTAGCATATTAAAAAATAAAATTGCGAAAATTTTAATAACTATTTTTTGTTTGTTTTTGGAGGCAGGCGCTCACTCTGTCAACCTAGGCTTAAGTGCAGTGGAGCCATCATACCTCACTGCAACCTTGAACTTCTGGGCTCAAGGAATCCTCCCATCTCACCTCCCGTAGTAGGAATGCACCACTACACCTGGCTAATTTTTTTTTTTTCGGTAGAGACAAGGTCTTACTATGTTGCCACGGCTGTTTCTGTTTGCTGTTGCCTTTAAAAGAACAAGAATAAACCCCTTCTTTGTCAACATAAATAAGATTTTCCAAGAGAAAAATAGTTGTATTTTCCTAAAGAGTGGTGCTCTTTTTCATTTTTTGCAATGTCTTTTTAATGCTTTGCTTAATAGATGACTGCAGGATTCTCATATCTTCTTCCAGATTTAATTTGTGGCAATATCTTACATCGTGTAACCTCTGGAAAACTCCCAATGCAGCACTTAATGAGGGAGAGTAAGGAGGGCAAATAACATCTTAGCATTGTTATTAAAATAGTTTGACCTTCCAGAATCTCTAAAAGGTCTTGGATTTCTCTAAAGAATGGTGCAGTGTAGTACAGTGGATAAGAAGACTGATGCTGACACTGGAGCTGGATGCTGGGGTTTGAATCCAGCTTCACCATGTACTTGCTTTGTGACCTTGGACAAGTTATTTTGCACTTTTTACCATACATTCCTTTTCTACAAAGTGGGAATTACAGTAGTGAGGACTAAATAATTTAAAATATCCCAAACATATAAAACAGTACCTGCTAAAGAGTAAACATTTTATCTGTAATAACCATGATCGTTATCATTATTGTTATTCTTATCCCCTTTCTACATTGAGAAATTGAGGTTTAATGAATGAGTTTCTAGGTTGAGATCCAAGTCTCCATCGTTTTAAAATTGTGAAACTTTAGATATGTTCCTTAGTCTATGAAAGCCTTAGAACCCTCATCTGAGAGAAGAGAATAACAAAAGTAGCTACCAGAAGAATTGTGTTAAGTGTTAAATGAGACAATGCATGCAAAATACTTAGCACAGTGACTGCCATTTAGAAGACTCAATGTGTATAGGTTAATATTGATATCATTACTATGACTATTAAATATGACAACCCGAACCCTAACCCTAATGTGTGTGTATCTATGTACTTCTCTACCCACACTCAGTGTTATGAATTGAATGCTTGTGCTTCCCAGAATTCATAGCAAAAATCTAATCCCCAGTGTGATGACATTTGGACACAGGGTTTTTGGGAAGTAGTTAGGTCATCAATGTGGAGCCCTTGCGAATGGGATTAGTGTTCTTAATAAAAAAGACCCTATAGAGCTTTCTCACTCTTTTTGCCACATGAAGATATAACAAGAAGTCAGCTATCTGCAAATTGGAAGAGTCCTCCCCAGAACTGACTATGCCAGCATCCTGATTAGGACTTTCAGCTTCCAGAACTCTGAGAAATAAATTTTTATTGTTTAAATCCACCCAGTCTGTGGTACTTTGTTAAGAGTATCCTAAATTGACAAGAACACTTAGAATGTTACTAGAATGTTACTTAGAATGTTACTTAGAATGTTACTAGCCTATGGGGACAAGCAGATAAATCATGGCATGGCCAAATTCGTCAGGTTGGTCACCTTTATTAGCTATCTGGCCTAACGGGGAACCTTTCCTTTGTTAATTTTCAGAGGCAGGGACCAATGGATGCTTCTTAAATAACAATCTCCTAGCAACTATAATTATTTAAATACTGGTAGATTTTCAGGGAAAGCTTTTCTTGTTTCACTTTTTATCTGAAAATTCCAAACTGTTGCCTACTGATAAATCTGAAAAACCCAACTTTGACATGACTGAATGGTTGATTGGTCTTTTGAAGTGACAATTTTTAGATTAATTAGAAATTAAAGCAGTCATTTTGCATGTAAAGCTAGGAGTGCTCTAAACTTCCTCCTCTGATAATTAAGATATGATGTATAATAAGCTTCGTTGATTGAGTTTGATTTGTTTGTTTTGCCATAGATGTCACCTCAGGAAAGTTTTGCAAGCTATTATTACTTATACATTTTAACTTTTATGTAATAGTTTTTAACAAAAAAATTCACAACACCTTTATTTTATAGATAAAACCAATTTCTTTAAAAATAATAAAAATTGTATGGGAGCCTCTTGGATTTTAAAAAAATACTAGGTTAATAGAGAAATTCTTCTACAAACATCTAGAATTTTTTTGATAAAATAAAAACTTTTAAAAAAGTGATTGTATTAGGGTTGTCCAGAGAAATAGAACCAATAGAATGTGTGTGTGTCTGTATAAAAAGTATATATATGTGTGTGTACATATACACACATATATAAAATTGCTGCAGTCTCACTGGGCAACCAAGGACGTTATGGCACCTGGAGAACTCGGGGATGCCAACAGCCGTGGAGTCCCCTAGGAGTGTTATAGCTTTCAGCTCCTCTGGTTATGTGTCTTGCTTGGAGGACCTAGAGAAGAGGATGCTGCAGCACCAGAGAACTAGGGGATGCCAACCGCCATGGAGCTCCAAGGAGTATTACTGCTCTCAGCTCTTGCTTGGAGAATCCTGAGTTCTCAGGGAAGGTCACAGCTCTCTCAACTAGGTGAGTCCCAGGTTCTTGTCTCACGACCTAGAAGAATAAGAATTCTGAACACTGAAAACAAACAAACAAATAAATAAATTTGGAGACAACCTTAAGATGCTTGTTTAAACAAATTCAACAGAATTACCTGAGAGGTGGGATACGTATCAGCAACCATCTTCAAGCACAGACACTGATGGCTTCCAGAAAGACCTGTACTTAGGAGATTCTTTATAGGAAAAGTCCATGAGTGCCATGCTTTCCAGTTCCCCAATGTTGCCTGGACCATCACACTAATGCTGGGGCTCTCCTTTTGGAGGTGGTACTCCGACAGGGGACTGAATAGATACACCACATTTAAAATTATCCTTATTTTGAAGGATCTAATGTTACATCCAACAGGAACCTTAATACATCTATCTCTTAAAAAAAAAAGATAAATAAATAAATAAAATAAATTGTTTGGATTAGAACCTAAAAAAAAGAAAAAAAGAATCTCCAACATGGAGGGTGAGCAAGTCGAAGGTCATTCAGGAAAGCAAGGGTTGCAGCTCTCACAGTGAGAGGGGATCCACGTGGGTTGCCCAGGGGAAAGGCCCCTGAGGTCCGGGGATTTACAGGATTCAGGAGCATGCTGATTGGTTGGCAGCAGGGACTGAAAATACACTAACCTAATTGGTTAGCAGTAAGGACTAAAAGGTGGCATGATAGTGTAAAGGGCCCATGGGGAGATGATTGAAAAAGGACCAATTATGAAAAGGTAAACGAAAAAGAGAGCAAGCCAGAGAAAAGGGAAGGGGTGTGGCTTTTGTCCTAAGCCTGCAACTGAAAGGAGTCTTTACCTGTTTTTTTCGGTTCACATAGAGTCTTAAGAGAGACCTGCCCTTACTGTATGCCTAACCTGTTTCTTCCTTACTCCTTTCTCAAAATTATACATATATAAGATTCTCTCTCTCTACATATGTATATATATATGCACATATGCATGTATATAGTTTTTAAAAAGAGACATTGGTTCAAGAGATTGTAAAATTGAAGGCTGGTAAGTCCAAAATAGGCAAGATACCCTGGCAGGCTGGGAACCTGGGGAAGAGTTGATGTGAGTCTGCAGTCTACTGGTAGAATTCCCTGTCATAAGGAGGTCAGGCTTTTTCTATCAACACCCGCAACTGGCTGAATGAGGCCCACTCACATATGCACGTTAATCTGCTTTACTCAATATCTCCTGATTGAAATGTTAATTTCATCTAAAACTACCTTCACAACGACTTCTAGACCAATGTTTGACCAAATATCTGGGTACTATATTTTAACCAAGTTGTCTCATGACATTAACTATTGCCGTAGCTAATTTCACAAGAGAGCAAGGAAAATGGGCATGCACTAGAATTGTAGAAAATGCTGATAGACGCAACATAGGAGCTACTTGATGGGCTTCCCTGAACCAGGTCATGGCATGAGTTGTGCAGGAACAGAGAGATAATGTCTTTAGTGGGTGTGGGTTGAATGTTGAAACCAGGGCTCCTGCATAAAGTGGCAAAGGCCATAGCTCTAAGGAAATAAGAACTCTGAAAAAGAAAAGCCACATATTGACCCAGGAAGGCAACAAGGCAGCTTATCTCAGCCCTCAATCAGGGTGGGGGAAAAATAAGTTTCCCTGGAGAAATAAAAACCATGATCTCATAGGTTTGGAGTCTGAATTTTAACTACCCTTGTGTTGAGGAAATCCCAGGATAAAAAAATTAACATAAAAATTAGACTCAGAGCAGAGATTTTATGAAGTAAGTGGTGGAAATAAGGTTAAAAATTTCTCCTTCTCCAGGGGTACATTTCTTCTTTCTTTCTTTTTTCTTTTTTTGAGTTGGATGGAATGCAGTGGCATGCTCACAGCCACCATGGCCTCGATCTGCTGGGCTCAGGCAATCCTCCCACCTCAGTCTTCCAAATAACTGGGACTACAGGCATGTGCCACCACACCGGGCTAATTTTTTGATTTATTGTAGAGATGGGGTCTTACCAAGTTGCCCAGGCTGGTCTTGAACCCGTGGACTCAGGCAGATTTCTCACCTCAGTCCCCCAAAGTGCTGGGATTATAGGTGTGAGCCACTGCGCCCGGCCCAGAGGTACATTTCAATAACCCTGGCACTACAGAGCAAAACTATTATCTTAAAATTAAGTCACAATAAAAAATTAGAAAGTATGCAAAAACAGTCCATTACTATTTTGTTCCAGAAGACAAAAAAGGAAGAATTCTTCCCTCCAGAAACTGGAGATTCTATAAAATAAGAGAGGATATAAGGCACATTTTAAATTATGTAGAGGAAAAAATTAGGTATAAAGTGTGTGTGTGTTGGGAGCCAGCCACGGAGGCCCACTAAGCATTAGGGATCAGGAAGGGCTGTTGACCCCGAGACCACTAGGATGTGTTCGGGAGCTATTGACCCCATTTCCTTCCCTTTTCCACTCAGCACTAACCACATTAAGCTCCTATGAACTCAAAACATAAAAACTCTGAGACCGGGACGAATACAAGCTAACTTTAGAAGCTCATTGCTCCCATTCTTCCACAAACTGCAGTTGTGGCTTTCACACAACTTATAATTCAAACTCGGGTCACATCTAAGAGCCTTAGTATTGGTCACAGGCTTCTGGGTCATGATCTTAAGATTTATTGAAGTTGAATAAATGGATTAAGGTTTCATCGATTAGGTTATGGGATTATACCTGAAAGAACATCCGGTGGGTGGGGAACACCCCTCACACACCCGACTGTGTATAAAAGACCAGTTGTAATTCCCATTAAACGGCTTCTGCACTAGACTGGAGTCCAGTGTCTTTCTCTCTCTCTCTCTTTCTCTCTTTCTTCTTCCCCCCAATCGCCAATGCCGTCTCCACCTTTGGGGTACCCTGAACCCGACTGGAGTTGGTCTCTGGCAAGTGGCGCCTGAACATGAGACCTCAAGGTAAGCTTTCTTTTTCTTTTTCAGGACGGATAGGACCTCACCCAGGGTGCTGCGGACCCCTCTGTAGAGACAGGCAGAGCAAGGAAGGGTGAGCAGTTTAAGAGCTGTGATAGAATCATGGGCCAGAGTGAATCTAAAGAAAGGAGCATGTCTATCAGTATTTTGAACATATTGTCCAATAGAGGAACCAATTGGCTTGCCTTTTGCATTTTGTATGCCTTAGCTTTATGGAATATTATCTGAGATGCTTTAAATCCACAGCATGATTTCTCTAAAATTCCGGCCAAAAATAAAGACACTCCCCTGCTGGCTGTAGCCTCGGCGCCTCCTTTAGATGATGAATTTTTCCCTGAGGAGGAAATGGAGTTGGAGTGGGAAGTGATTGGGTATCATAAGCGAAAAAATCCTGGTAATGTTGCCAAGGTACCTTCTCCCATACCCTTTACTAGAAATAAGGTGAAAACACCGAAATTCACACCTAGGCATGTGTCTCCGGCTAATGTAGGTATGCAGGGAGCCAGAAAAAAGACTGAGAAAGAGGGAGAGTTTACCTTGTCTTCTTGCTTTCCAGTAATTTATATGGAAGAAGGCACAGTAAACGAGGCCCTCACTGGGAGCCGCTACCATATAAATTAATTAAGGAACTTAAAGAGGCTTGTACTCGGTATGGTCCTACGGCTCCTTATACTATTACTATTATGGAACAATTTGCCACTCGGTGGATGATACCACAAGATTGGCGACAACTTGCTAAAAGCTGTTTGTCAGGAGGAGTCTATTTACTATGGGAAACTGAATTTGAAGATCAGGTAAGGATTCAGAGGGCTGTTAACCAGCAGAGGGATCCAAATCAGTTTCATATTTCTAGCAATATGTTGTTAGTAAAAGAATTATATGAGTCAGTTGACAGTCAACTAATCTTACCCAAGGAAGTTTTACTCCAGGTAAATTCTTGTGCAAGTAAGGCTTGGAAGAAGTTACCTATTAATTCTACTCAGACTACCTCACTATCTGATCTTAAGCAGAAAACAGATGAAACTTATGAGGAGTTTGTCTCTAGACTTACAACAGCAGTAAATAGAGTAATCTCTAATGCAGAAGCAGCAGACATCCTTATTAAACAGTTGGCTTTTGAGAATGCTAACAGTACTTGCCAAGCTTTGATTAGACCGATTAGAAGAACAGGACAATTAACTGATTATATCAGGCAGTGTGCTAATATTAACCCTGCTGTTATGCAGGGTATGGCAATAGCCGCCGCCTTGAAGGGAGAAACTTATACACAATTTGTGCAGGGAATGCAAAATGGTAACAACAAATCAAAATACAGTTCGGTTTTAACTTGTTATAACTGTGGGCAGCCTGGTCATATTAGTAGGGACTGCCCAGCTAAACAAGGGTTGCAGGAAGCCCTGATGCAACAGCCTAATGAGAGCTCTCGACCAAAGTATCTGTGTCCTAGGTGTCAGAAAGGATTACATTGGGCTAGGGATTGCAAATCCAAATTTCATAAAAATGGCACTCTGTTAACTAAACAGTGATCTATGGTGCTGATTCCGGGAAACAGGCAGAGGGGCCGGCCCCAGCCCCAAATAACAATAGGGGCAGCTTCCAGCATGAACCCATTTGTTCCCTTTGTCCCATCTCAGAGCTCATCAGAGCCACCCCAGGGAGCACAGGACTGGACCTCCATTCTTCCACCACAACAATATTAACTCCAGATGTTCCAGTTACCCCAATTCCAATGGGAGTGAAGGGCCCTCTCCCGGATGGAATAGTGGGTATAATATTAGGAAGAAGTTCCTTGTCTCTACAAGGAGTTTCTGTGATTCCTGGAGTGGTGAACTCTGACTACACAGGGGAAATCCAGGTACTTGTTGCTCCCCCTAGCAAAACTGTACAATTTTATGAAGGTCAAAGAATAGCTCAGTTACTACTCTTACCCTATCATAAAATGGGCAAGACTCTAACTGATAAGCCCAGGGGTGACTCTGGATTTGGCTCAAGCAATTTTGCTTTCTGGGTTCAGGAAATTACTAACCCCAGACCTCTAAAAGCTTTATATATTCAGGGAGTTAAAATTAAAGGTCTGCTAGATACAGGGACTGATGTTTCTTGTATTGCTGGGAAAGACTGGCTGTCTTCCTGGCCAACACAAGCAGCCCCATCATGACTCATTGGTATTGGTCGAGCGCCCTCTGTAGCCAAAAGTTCTCAAATCTTAAATTGGACAGATAATGAAACTTCAGGAACCTTTTGTCCCTACATCATTCCTTCCATCCCCATTACACTTTGGGGACACGATATTCTTGTTCAAATGGGCATGCTTCTGTGTAGTCCAGATGACAAGGTGTCATCGCAAATGCTACAAATAGGATACGGTCCCTTAAAGGGGCTTGGAAGGAACAGACAGGGCATAAAAGGACCTGTTCAGGTTGTAGAGAGGAAAGACAGGTCTGGTATTGGCTCTTCAAATTTGCCCTAGGGGCTATTGTTCCTGAGGCTGCTGATCCCATTACCTGGAAAGATGATAAACCAGTTTGGGTGGAACAATGGCTCATGCCCTCAGAGAAACTTAAGGCAG
>NW_007253525.1:542770-563451 GCF_000164805.1 Carlito syrichta
GGGGTGACTCTGGATTTGGCTCAAGCAATTTTGCTTTCTGGGTTCAGGAAATTACTAACTCCAGACCTCTAAAAGATTTATATATTCAGGGAGTTAAAATTAAAGGTCTGCTAGATGCAGGGGCTGATGTTTCTTGTATTGCTGGGAAAGACTGGCTGTCTTCCTGGCCAATACAAGCAGCCCCATTAGGACTCATTGGTATTGGTCGCGCGCCCTCTGTAGCCAAAAGTTCCTAAATCTTAAATTGGACAGATAACGAAACTTCAGGAACCTTTTGCCCCTACATCATTCATTCCATCCTCATTATACTTTGGACAAATAGGATATGATCCCTTAAAGGGGCTTGGAAGGAACAGACAGGGCATAAAAGGACATGTTCAGATTGTAGAGAGGAAAGACCAATCTGGAATTGGCTTTTCAAATTTGCCCTAGGGGCTATTGTTCCTGAGGCTGCTGATCCCATTACCTGGAAAGATGATAAACCAGTTTGGGTGGAACAATGGCCCATGCCCTCAGAGAAACTTAAGGTAGCCAGAGAATTAGTTCAACAATAGTTGGAGGCTGGCCATATAGAGCCTTCTACCAGTCCTTGGAATACTCCCATATTTGTTATAAAAAAGAATTCTGGAAAATGGAGACTTTTACAGGATCTAAGAGCCATTAATGCCACCATGGAGGCTATGGGTGCATTGCAGCCTGTGCTGCCTTCTCCGGTTGCTCACAGGATGCGTCAACTCCTGTTTGGATTCCATATTGATTTATTCGAAATGCCCCCGCTAACCTGAAGACTGAGACGGGTGGCATGGACCCTGTAGACTCAAAGGAATAGACATGGAGCAATGCCTACCAACCATTACATGCTGAAAAGTATTTGCAACACTTGGCTAAACAAGAATTGCACCATCCACCCTGCCAGCCAGAGGAAGAACACTGACACACCAGATAAGAGAACTTTCATTGCAGAACAAAAACTTCCCCTCAGATTATCCCCAAATCAAGACAACACACTATCAGATGCTATCTAAAAACTATAACAACATTTTCAGCGTCTGTCATTCCCAATTACCAGCATGGGAGCAAATAGAATTTCTGGCAGAAGAAGCAGGAGATATAGTAACTTCACAACATGCTAAAAATGTAAACAAAATAAGGGTTTTCACTTTCTTTGTCCTCTCCTATTCCTCCTATAACTCCAATTCCTGCTTTCCCTACTACTCTTGTTTTTTGTAATCTGTTCTGTGAGTCCCTTCGCCTTTATCTGGGAAGGAAGGGCAGGTGTCTAAGGCTATGGTGCCTAGCTCTGACTTTCAGGCTTTCTCTTTAACCTTCGGAGAAGGGGCAAGTGCCAAAGGCCATGGCACCTGTCCCCAGCCTCCAGTCTTTCTCTTTTACCTTCAGAGAAGGGGTGGGTGCCAAAGGCCACTGCACCTAACCCCAGCCTCCAGACTTCTCACCTCCCTTTTTTTCCACCCACATGTCTTTTCTCAAGGGGGTGACTCAGACAAAGGACTTATGAAGGAAGCTCTTGTTCACCTCCCATTTGTTTCTAACAACACTGAGAAGGACTGGCTGATCATTTCATGAGATTCTGGATATCCAATATGGAGAGACTGTATTTATGACTCTAAAGTGGACTATTTTTTACCCTGTGTAAAACTTGATCTTATACTTCAAGGTTAGATGGGGAAAATCCCATCTCTGCTAGATGGCATATTAATGAATGGGTATCTCCAGTGTTAACATTGACCATAAAATGTCAAAATGATGTTTATAATTTGTCTTGTAAACAAGTATATTAACTAATTGTTTAACTGATGTTTCTTATAAGGGATTTGTTGTTCTCAGACAGCCTCTTGTGAATATGTTTTAAAAACACTGCCGGAAAAGATTTTTGGAGCTACAGCCTTAATAGCTACTTTTCAGCTGTAGCATTACCTAAGGAAGTTCATACAGCTACGTTTGCTGATCGGCTATCTAAAAACATTTCTATTGCTGTAACTATTCAGGAAATCATAGACCAGAAGTTAGAAAGTAAGGTTAATGTTTTAGCAGTAGGGCAAGAACTTGTGATCTTAAAAATAAAATTGGCTCTCTGATGTCACTCTGAGTTTAAATCTGTCCATACTTGGGACAAAGTAACTTGGAATTTGGAACCATTCATACCTGAGTATAGTAAGGACTAAATTACTTCAAGAAGTTCAGGGATCATTTGCTAATCAAAAATCATTAATGTCTATACTCATCAATGTGGGAATTTGTGGAGCAGTGATTCTTTTGTTGCTGTATTTACTCCCAATCATCTTCAGAGTGCTAAAGAAGAGCAATACGAAGTTTCATGGTTTCGTGCTAAAAAATAATAAAGGGGGAGATGTTGGGAGCCAGCCACGGAGGCCCACTAAGCATTAGGGATCAGGAAGGGCCGTTGACCCTGAGACCACTAGGATGCGTTCGGGAGCTATTGACCCCATTTCCTCCCCCTTTCTACTCAGCACTAACCAGATTAAGCTCCTGGGAACTCAAAACATAAAAACTCTGAGACTGGGATGAACACAAGCTAACTTTAGAAGCTCATTGCTCCCATTCTTCCACAAACTGCAGTTTTGGCTTTCATACAACTTATAATTCAAATTCGGGTCACATCTAAGAGCCTTAGTATTGGTGACAGTCTTCTGGGTCATGACTTTAGGATTTATTGAAGTTGAATAAATGGATTAAGGTTTCATCGATTACGTTATGGGATTATACCTGAAAGAACATGGTGGGTGGGGAACACCCCTCACACACCCGACTGTGTATAAAAGACCAGTTGTAATTCCCATTAAATGGCTTCTGCACTAGACTGGAGTCCAGTCTCTTTCTCTCTCTCTCTCTCTCTCTCTCTCTCTCTCTCTCTCTCTCTTTCTCTCTTTCTTCTTCCCCCCAATCGCCAACGCCATTTCCACCTTTGGGGTACCCTGAACCCGGCTGGAGCTGGACTCCGGCACATGTGGAAATAGAAAACAAAATACAATAAAAAATCAGACTAAGTAAATTATGAAAAAAGTAGAGACATTAAAATTAAAACTTGAAGGGCAGATTAAAATGCAGATCAGACATGGCTAAAGAAAATATTAATAAATTGGAATCAGAGCTGAGAAAATTATCAATAAAAATAATAACCACAATAACAAGACTAAAATTGATTGACCATATACTCTGTGTCAGTCACTGTAACTGTTTGCATTTGTTAACTTGTTTAATCTTCACAAAAACTCTATGAAAAAAGCAACACTACATGCAGGTGGGTGGGATAGCAGATATAATAGCTCTAGCTTGAGCAAGAAAAATATGAATATAAATGTGGCATGTATTATGATCCTAATGGTACAATTACAGACAACAAGTAATAACAACAATTGTATCTCAGAAAGTCTCTATATTAGAATAACCTGATCCACAAGCCTGCACATTTAACCTTTGGTATCAAAAGAAATGATATCTTAGATGCTTCATTCTAAATAATTTAAGGATAAAAGTTAGAACTCTGAAGTCAATTTACTTATACTCCAATCTAGGTTCTGTTCCTTTTATTGCCTGTATAATGTTAGACAGTTTACATAATCTATTGTTCCTCTGATATAATGGAAATTTATATGTTCAACTTCTAGGACTGTTTAATTAAGATATGTTGTCAATTCTTTAAAATAAACTTTTTATTTTAAAATTCTTAGATTTCCAGAAAAGTTGCAAAGATAATATAGGAGCTTCCTGTATACCATTCAGCCAGGGTCTTCTAATAGTAACATCTCATACAACTATAGTACCTTGTCAAAATGGAGAAGTTAAAATTGGTACACTATTAACTAAATTCTTGGTTTTATTTGAAGTTCTCTAGTTTTTCCACTAATATCCTTTTTCTGACTCAGAAACCACTCCAAGTTACTATAGTACATTTGGTAATCATGCCTCCTTAATCCCTTTTAATCTGTGACATTTTCTCAGTCTTTCCTTGTTTCTGCTTCTAATGACCTTGAAAGATTTGAATAGTACTGGTCATGCAGCTTGTAGCATGTCCATCACTTTGGGTTTGTCTGATGTTTTTCTCATTATTAGCCTGGGGCTGTGGGTCTGAGAGAAGAATATCACAGAAGTGAATTCTCATCACAATATATCAGTATGCATTATTCTTTTGAAGAGAGTCACTGAGTCCAGCCCATACTCAAGAGGATGAAAATTAAGCTCCGTTTTCTGGAAGGGAGTGAATATACTCATATATTATTTGGAATTCTTTTGTAAGAAGAATTTGTTCCTTCTCCACTTATTTGTTATCCAATAATTTATTTCTATCATTGTGGATCATAGCTTTAGTTAATTTTGTGGCAATTTAAAATATAGAGTAATATCTGAAGCCTAAGATCTGGGTTTCTGGCCTTGCTTTTTTGAGAATTATCTCATGATATTAACTAAAAATTCTAGACCTTTAGTGGTTCCAAATAACACCTAAAAGAATCTTACCACTTAATATGGATTTGGGAAGCTCCAAATAGTATAGTTTAAAAGTAAACCAATATTTTGGAAAATACATGCATCTAAAATCCCTGAACTTTTGCTAATTTGACATTTGAAGAGTTAATTTTTGAAAGATAACTTTTAAATGGTCTCTCCATACATGCATGCATGCATTTTAAGATGCATCAAGTACCAGGGGTGCCAAAAAATGTATAATGTATGCACATTTTAAGAGATGTTATCTAGGTATTACTTTTAGTTTGTGCTAATCAGAAGTGTCTAGATGCTGATGGTAACCACCTTGAACACCACTTGTAATTGCAGAAGTCAAATGTGACTTTTATTCATCTTTTGTTATTGGTATATATTGAGTATTATAATCTTAATAAAGTTTTTCCCTTCTTAAAATGGTGTATTGTTTTGGCGCCCTCTGTTTTAAATACTCCGTTATCCATTTTCTTTCTTTTTTTTTCCTTTTTTGAGTCGGAGTCTCACTCTGTTGCCCAGATTCACTCTGTTGCCCAGAGAGCGGCCACTGCAGCCTCGACCTGCTGGACTCCGGTGATTCTTCCGCCTCAGCCTTCCATCCATTTTATTTCTAATTAGACAGAACAGATGAATGTGCTGCAACAAACACAGGTTTGGTTTAATGAATCTGCAATCCCGATTACTTCCTGAGAAGTAGACTTTTGGGGAGAATCTATGATTTTTGGTTTTGTTTCTGATTAACCAGTAAATTGTAATATTTACAACAAGGGAAGAATGCTTATGGAGTGTTTCTGTATCAGGCCTCGTGCTAGGATCTGGGAATACAACTGTGTACTACGAAGTCATGGTTACTGCCCCCATGAGGCTTAAAGATTATGAGGAGTCAGAAAATATGCAGACAAATGAACACAATTACTGATGTGGGAAGAGCTAAAAAACCAACTGCTGAGTAGATTAAACATTCGGTGGTCGGGTATGGTGGTGTGCGTCTTTAATCCCAGAGCTTTGGGATACCGAGGGGGAAGGATCATTTGAGCTCAGGAGTTGGAGGCTGTGGTGCATTATGATCATGCCACTGCACTCTAGCATGGGCAAAAGAGCAGGCCTTGTCTCAAAAAACTCACAAAAATTTGTTGAGTATGAATAAGTACTTTAGAGATGGCATTTAGAAAAGGCCCCTCTTGAAAAGGATATTGATGCTGAAAGTTCCTCAAAGAACATCCTCTCATCATGTAAGCAGTAAGTACAAAGCCCCTGATGTACGAAGGAGCCCGATGGGGTCTAGAAACCTCATAAGCTAGCGAGGCAGAGTGTAGTGTACCAGGGGAAGAGATGGAGATAGGTATGGACAGATCACACAGGGACTTTGGGCCAATGGTAGGAAGCTCACAATTAATTCCAGGTGTGACTGAAAACAAACAAAGGGTTTTTATGTGATGGTGATGATGGTGGCAGCAGTGGTGGTGACTTGTTATTTGTGATCTTAAAACTCACTCTGACTGTGATTTGGTAAGTGGATTGGAGGGGGCAAGAAAGTGAGAAGTAGACTAGTTAGGAAGTTATTGCAAGCTGTTCAAAAGTATCTTGAAGAGGGATAACAAACAGTTTAATGCTAATTAACTCAGTGTTTTTCCATATTTATTTGTGCACAGGTATGTGGGTGTGTGTGTGTGTGTATGCATGCTTTAGTCATATTGTGGAATTAGTCTTCTCAAGAACTCAGTTGACAAAATGTTTAAGATATTTTCCCACATTAATTTTTCTGCTTACTGTTTCTCAACATATGCTCCTGTGAGGAGTATTCAAAAGTATTCTCATCAACTAAAATGTGAGCATAGCCATTCTTAACATCTTTTTAATACATTAAAATAAAAAGATACATGATTCGTCTGATCTTGATAATCTACTTTGGTCTTGACAAATATATTCTTAATGGCAGCCTGTCCACTTCAGGGTTGCAAGATGACTGCCACAGTTCCATGCATCAGACCCTGATGCAACAACTCCTAGTGAAAGAAGAGGGACTGTCTTTCCTTAATCAGGTGGTGAACATACACCCAGTCTTAAAATAATCACTAGCATGGAGAACAGGATGACTGTGGAAGGCTAAGACCCATCTGTATATACCCTTGAACATATTGCATAGAACAAAGTGGACACTCAGCAAGAATGAGAGGGTGGGTGTTGGAAAGGCACTGTGCCTGCTACAAGTGCTTCAATAGTGTAAAGCTATTTATTGTGATTGCATGAAATTATAGTATATTTGTATAGAATAGTGGGATCCTTTTATTAAAAAACAAAAACATAGTTATGGGTTCTGTTAACAGATCCAACTCTGCTCCTTTCATCATTATTTTTCTTATAGCTCTTCTGGTTTCTTGTGCATTTGTGATATAATCTAATGCACTGTCTTAACTAGCATGGTATTTTCTTTCATTTTTATTTATTTTTCTCCTTATGCATCAGTTTTCCAGCTTGAACATATTTAAAAAATATTTTTGTGACCTCAAATGAAGAATTGTGGTAAAAGTAATAAATAGTTGTTGTTTTTTTTTTTTTTAACCCTTATCATTTTTATTTTGGAAAAATTTCAGGAAATCCTGATGTAGTCTACTTGTGGTTTTTTAAATGACATGAATGAACATATTCAAGCAAATAAAACAAAAAGTGAAATACTTCTGAAATTCAGGTGAGTAAAAAATACAATCTTATGATCTCTATAAAACTGAAATTTATGGAGGTTTAAAGAATGACTTTAAAAATTTAAGTTACACAGGTTTAAACGATGAGCATAGCCCATCAAATGGAGAAAAAAAAATTCCCAAAAAAGGAATTATGGAGGAAGAGGACAAAAAATCCTTTAAAAATCATTCTTCAAAGCCATTCAACTCTCTGTTTTAAAGAGATATGACTCCATTCTCACAAAAATTAAAATTTAAGTTAAAATTAAAATTAAAGTGAGTGATGATATCCACATACCAGATTGAGAACCCTTATACTCCAGAAGTAACAGAAGAGTCAAGTCCATCTTCACATTCATTGTCAAATAAAGTGTCTGGCAACTCTGCAGTTCTTTATTTTGAACTATACTTTAAACACTTTAACATATATGACTTTAATATATACTGAATGAGTTTGACATTAATGATTTTTTGTCTGCCTTGATCACAGATGAAACAGCAATTGAAGAGCTGTTTCAAACTTTTGGAAACAAATTAGGAGTATTTTAGCAATTAGCATTACAAGATCTCTTGCTTTTGATACCCCCTGAAGCAAAGAGTTAATGGTTGAGCTATTTAAAATTCAGTGGTGGTTAATAAGGGTTTTAAGGCTCTTTCTCATTACATGGCCACATCAGATTTTCCTTAAGTAGTTTTTTCAGCTAGTTATTTTAAAACTGGATTTAATTTCATTACAATTTCAGGTGAGTATTTTAGCATTTCAGCCCCCCTCTTTTTTTTTTTTTACATTATGCCATGGGCTACCTTTGACACTCTCATCTTTTTCAACTAAAATGTTAGATGCAGAGGCTCAATCCCCCCATTTCTTTTTTCTTTTTCTTTTTTTTTTTTAAAGAAAAGTTTATTTAAAAGTAAATTAGAGAGAGAAAGAGAAGGAAGAAAGATGATTCATCTCCCCAAGGCGGGGGAGGGGGCCAAAGACAGGAAGCATGGCGACAAGCATAGCTCAAAGAACACATGGCTACACCAGAGTCTAGCAAAGCAATGGCCAATTCCCCCATTTCTTAAAAGAAAAAATTCCTTCAGACTCTTTTGTGATCCTACTGTCAACAGTGAAGAAAATAGGGACTTGAATTTCATTCATTTATTGTAATAAACGTTGTATTCTTGATAGAAATTGCTACCCTAATCCATAAACAGTTGTTGAACTCATACCGTGTGAGCAATAATATGATATGTATGCATGGAGAATTGCAAACATTTGCCAACTGGAGCAGACAGTCCAAAACAAACATCGACAAAATGACTCTATAAGTAGGGTAACAGAGAATCTAAAGATAGGGAAGTGTCAGGGCAAGTTTGTTAAGGATTAAAAAAAAAAAATTCCTTCAATCTTGAAGGTCGGTGCTGAGTCTTGAAGAAAGTGACAGAGGTTGCATGGCTTAAGCAGTGTCAACGGGCACAGAGAGTGTAGGGAACTGTGTATGCTATGAAATCAACTATTTAGGGTGTCTTCCCTAGTGCAGAAGGGCATTTCATGAGCTAGAAAATCCCAGAGGTACAATTCTTACCATGACTTGTCTTTATCAGCTCATTTCCACTTTATCACTCTCTTCCCATTTTTTTCCTGCCTATAGCAGCAAGTACTTTTAAAAAATCTTTTTATTTTTATTTTATTTTTTAATTTTAGAGTTGTAGGGTATATTTGAAGATTTATTACATGCGTAAGTTGTGTGCAGATGAGGTTTGGGCTTCTAGAGAGTTCTCTTTTCCCCTGAAGTGGATTGATATACCCAGTGTGTGGTTTTGTGCCACTTTTCCTTCGTTCCTCCTTCCCTCTTTTACAGTGTCCAGCATTTGTTGTTCTCCCCTTTGTGGTCATGTGACCAGTGATCAGGAGCCACTTATGAGTGAGAGCATATGATACTCAGTATTTTGTTCCTGTGATAGTTCACTTAGAATCACGGTCTGCAGCTGCATCCATGTTGCTGCAAAAGACATGATTTTGTTCTTTTTTCTTAATTTAAAGATGTGGGGTACAATTCAGGATTAGGTATACAAGTGGTCATCATATAGATAAAGTTTGGACCTCCCTTGGTCCCTACTTTGCCTGGTTTTAAATCAGGTACACTTACTGATGTTGTATATCCTCCCAACCCAATTTTGTTCTTTTTTATGGCTGTGTAATATTCCATCACGTATGTGTACCACATTTTATTTATCCAGTCTACTTTCGATGGGCATGGTTCCATGTTTTCACTATTGTGAACAGTAAGTAGCAAGTACTTGACATAAAAACTCTTTAGAATGTTTTTCCCTTGTAAATTTTGTTTGTTTGCTTGCTTGTTTGTTTTTTAGGTAAAATGTCATCTGATGTCATCTGTAGATTGGAAAAGGAAAGACTTGGTAGTGCTTTGTTTCTGTGGCCTAGGGCTGGCATCATTTTTTTCATTGTTTTTCTCATTGTCTTAGGCTTCATTTCTTGTAAAATTGTGATTCTTATTCTGACTGTTTGACCACTCCAGTGCCTCCTTCTTTGAGTATGTTGCCTGTGATCCCTGTGTCTCATGTTAGAGTCTACCAAAGCCATGCCCAGGGCTTTGAGAATTTTAAAAATGGTTTTAATCTTCTTCCTATATAATTTCTCTTTTGGAACGCTTCCCCCCCACCACTTGGTGAAGTTGTGCTCATTCAATCAATATTCAAATTTCTTCTGTTTGTTCTTTCAATCCCTGGCAATATAGTCATTTTCCTTTGCTAATTAGAAGTTCATCTGCATCTCTCCTTCAAAGCCACTCAACTTTCTGTTCAAGAAAAGGTGACTCCTTTTCCACAACAGACAAAGCTGAGAACTCTGAATCAATCTCAACCAGTTGCACAGTCACAGGCATGAAGGATGGCTAATGTTTTTCAAAAGCCATAGACAGATCAGTTGAATGTTATTTGCTAAGTTGTGTTTTTTTCGCCCACTGGTCTCTAACTCATCTGTGCTTACTTGAATGAGATGGAGAAGGGGTATCCACTTCTCTTTGAAGACTTTTTATTTCTTGATCCTTTATTCAGTTAAGACCATCACATTTTTAGGCCAGGTGAGGTGGCTCATGTTTGAGCAACATAGTGAGATTTTGTCTCTACAAAAAATAAAAATTAGCCAGGCATGGTGGTGCATGCCTGTAGTCCCAGGTTCTCAGGAGGCTGAGGTGGAAGGATTGCCTGAGCCCAGGAAGTGGAGGCTGTGGTGAACTGTGATGTTACCACTGCCCTCCAGCTTGGGCAACAGAGTGAGACCCTGTTTCAAAAACAAAACATAACCAAATAAAGACTTTACTACATTTTTAATAGATAGTGCCCCTAAAGATGAGGTGGGCTACATGACTTGCTCAAGGTGTCATATTTTGTGTAAAGTAAGCAAATTGTGACCTTTGGTAAGATACTTAACCTTCCTTGCCTCAGTTTTCTTATCAGTAATATGGGGATAGTAATACTACCTACCTCATGTGAGCATTCAGCCTAAAATAACCAAGGACCACCAACATGGGCCGCGTTCAAACCAAAATTATTCCCAGCAAGAAGCTCCACAACAAGATAGCCAGCTATGTCACACATTTGATGATGAAGCGGATCCAGAGGGGCCCCGCTGAGAGGCATCTCCATCAAGTTGCAGGAGGAAGAGAGAGAAAGGAGGGACAATTGCATTCTGGAGGTCTCAGCCCTGGATCAGGAAATCATTGAAGTAGATCCTGACACGAAGGTAATGCTGAAGCTTTTGCACTTTGGCAGTCTGTCCAACCTGCAGGTCACACAGCCTACAGGTGGGGTGAACTTCAAAATGCCCGAGGAGCTGCTTGAGTCTTTCTGTGATACTGTAAAATTTTCAATACACCTGGGACCAAAAAAAAAGCAAATTCGATGAGTGTTTGGAATAATATTGAGTCATGTTAATTTTCTTCAGGAGAGTAAATGGAACATCTAATCAATCCCAGGATATATTTTGTTATTAAAGTGGTTAAGAAGATGCACTTGTGCTTGAGCATAGAAGACACTCAATAGATGTATGCTGAACTGAAGTGAAGACCTCATGGGGAATTACCAACTCCACTGCTCATTGCAGAGACATTGTTGAAGGAGAGTCCAGCCCAGGGCTGTGTGCTTATTAACTACACAGCATGGGTTGGTTACATGATGGATTTGTGTTTGGGTCTTCCACCAGACATACAGAGAGTTTCTGAGACAGCTCTCATTTGTTTCTAGAAAATGTTGTGTACTTCTTGATATGCATTTTGGCGCAACCATATTAAAAGTGGAAATAAAAAATGTACTCAAGCCAAGTTATTCAGGTTCACTATTAATTTTCTATTGAGATTAAGGGATATTTGTATCAGAGTTGTAATCATACTTATTGGAATAATTCCATTTGAAGTGATCAGAATCTCTACTTAAAGTAGACCTTTAAAATGATCCATATTTTATATATATTGTGTGTGATATCTTTATTTATTTAAAAATGCTGTTAGGTTGCATTTTGTTTTTTATTCAGTTCAAAATACTTTCAAATTTCTGGTTTAAGGTCTTTTTTAGAATTGGGCATTTTTTAAAATATAAATTTAAGGAGTTCAACAGTTATGTTACATCAATATATTGTGTAGTGATGAAGTCTGGACTTTTAGTGTACCCATTGCCTGGATAGTGTACATTGTAGCCAATAGGTAGTTTCTCATTTCTCTCTCCCTTCTTGCCTTCCCACATTTTGGCGTCTCCAGTGTATAGAATTTCACTTTACTGTGTGATGTCTTTAAATCCAAGAGTTAGAGGATATGATAGTGATAGACATTCTTTCACTGTTAATTATAAAAGTCATCTACCTAGTATGAAAAACCAGGTTATAATAAGCACTTTTGTTCTAAGGTGCCTTAGTACATGCCCATTAAGGCAACTTCAGATTTGACTAAAAGAGGAGAGAATCCCATAATAAATAAGTGTTTACTTTTGTCTTTATTCAGAACTTGACTCATCTTATGACCTTATTACCAGCTGCAATAATGGTCTCTGACTTAGAAGGTCAGGAATTAGGTTCTATAGTAATCAATTCCAATATCCCCTTTTAGGAAACATTGAATAGTTTGGTTTTGCCTGACTGTAAAGCTCTCCAAGAATTCTTAAAATATCAATTCATTATTTCATTTTCTTATCTGTTTTCCTAGCCCTAGCTCAGACCTTGACTATCTGGTAGCTGAACGATTGCAACAATCTGTTAAGTAATTCTAGGGCTGACTTTTTCTCAAATGAGAGTTGCCTGATGCATTTTGTAGTATAACAGGCACTTTGTCTTATTCACCACCATATGTCTAACACCTAGAATAGTACCGTACACAGTTGTCACTCAAACATGTTTTGTTGAGTGGAAAGAGATCTAATTACATACTAGCCCCCTATTTACCAAAGAACCCCTAGTAAATAAACACACCAAAACCCCTGTCAAATGTTAATGCTTCTCTTCTTAATTTACATAATTAAGTCTTGTGTTTAGCATTCAAAACCCACTCTGATAGAACTGCAGTCTACCCAGTTTCATTTTTCACCTCTCTTATTCTTCACTCCACCTCATTTTAACCTCTTTCTCCTTGTTCCAATTTGATCTAGAAACTCCCTATTCCCTGAACACACTCTTTTGTTGTCCAGACCTTTACTTATGCCTGTCTTATTGCCTGGAATCCATTTTACCCCAAATTCACATTTTAAGTACTATCTACATTTCAAGGCTCAGCTCAGATAGAAATTCTGTGTTTCACTGCTGTTTTTTATACTCCTTTTGGTCTTTTCACCTTATAGCATGCCTACCCATGTACATGAATACGCTTCCCCATAGGTTGTAATCTCCATACCTTGTGTATCTCTGTTTCTGACTGGCTGGTCCAGAAATGAGGACATCAGAGTTGCTCAGAAAATTGTTGTTAATAAGAATGTCTCCCACCAAACTGCCCAAAAGTGTCTCCATTAAATTTAGATTTTAATGTGCTTTTGGAGACAGTGGCCTAAATTAGAATAAGGCATCATGTTGTTTTAGATTCTCTGGGAGGGATGTCATAGTAATTAATTAGTATATTGCTTAGGATTAGTCAGCCTGATTAAGTAATTCTGCATTCAGAAACACTTACATATAAACCAGGCCTTATTGGGATTATAGACAGCAGGGGTTCTCAGCAGCAGTTGATTATCAAAATTACCTGGCCTATTTTTAAAAAGCTAACTTCCTGTAGCTTCTGGTGAAGGTAGGTCTATGAAAACGGTCAGAAAACTGTGCTTGTAAAAATCTTCCCTGATGACTCTAGTGCCAGCCTGGCTTGGGGACTAAAAGGAAACAAGATTTGGTGAAAGGAACATTTCCAAAAAGTATGTGGGTAAGACCAATGTAAGAAACAGAGGATGCTGGGTGGGAAGGATAGAAAGAAAACCAAAGAAAAGGGAAAAGGAAATTCACTTACTCATTGAACAAGTACTCTGAGTTGTCCAGCCTAGTGATACATGCTGGAGATAGCATGGCAAACAAAGACGTTGTCCTCTCCTATGTTTCCTAGTGAAGAAGACACATACTCCAAGATGTAGAAAGGAAAGAACACAGGGTAGTTTGGCAGCATGTGGCAGGGCCACTCTTGCACTGTGTGTCTGTACAGGGGATGGGAGTGAGGAAGACACCCAGAGGAAATGAGACTTAAGGAGAGATTTGAAGTAAGCGCAGGCATGAGGCAGGGGCTGAGGAGGAAGAAGTGTGTCAGGCAAGATGAGGAAGTTGTAGAGAGCACTATGCACTTAAGAAAGGGAAAAAAATTATCAGAGTTGGAAGGTGAAGGATGAATATGGAGAGGCAAGGAACAAAGGGAATGTAAGAACTGTTCAGACTGAGGTCATGGGATGAACATTCTGACTGTAAAATGTGATAGAATGGAGAAAGCTCTGCAGTAGTTGTCCAGGTGAGAGAAAATGATCTGAATCAGAGTAGTGGCTGTGATGATGGGAAGGGTGGGGAGAGAGTCAGAGGTAGATTTCAGAGGGTTTGGAACTGGTAAGAGAAGTAGGAGGATTCAGGAATGCATCGCATCCCTCTAGCTTAGAAAATCACATGGATGGGTAGCTATTCTTAAAGACTGGCAACATAGGAAGAGGAAAGGGAGAGGAGATGATCATTTTAAATTTTGATTTCTTGAGTTTGAGGGGTCTATGGTACACCAAGTTCAGTTACTGTATATCCAATTGGATGAAGGGTCCTGAGTATCAGAAGACATTTGGAACCAATAAGCAGGTTTGAAAGTCATCAGTATAAAAAAATTAATAATTTTTAAAAAACCTAACACTTGAGGGTTTATTACATATGGGCATTGTTTTATTTTTATTTATTTATTTATTTTTAAAAGTGGGATTTACTGAGAGGATAGAAAAGCTCCCACAGTGGGAGGGGACCTAAGGGGGCTGCCCTCGGCATTGTTTTAAGTGCTTTATATTCTTTATCTCTTTAGATACTATTATCCCTCTATACAGATGCAGAAATTAAGGCTTACAAAAATTAAGTCACTTGCCCAAGTTACTTAACTAGTGGTTAGTGGTAAAATCTGGAATCGAGCCCAGATAGTCCTATTCCACCATGCACCCAACTTCTATGATCATTGAAGACATGAGGACAAGTGTTATCTCTCAGAAATTTTGTATATAATTAGATGAAAAGAGGGTCCTGCACAATACCTGAGATTCACCAATACTAAAGTGATGAGCAGAGGATGAAAACAATTTGAAAAATAAGAAGGAAATGAAGATGTGTGGTGTGAAATATAAAAGTTGAGTGTTTCACTGAGTAAAAAATATGCCCAGTGCTTCTAAGAGGCTTGATAACTCTTGATAGATATCTGTACAGGCTACTATAGCAAAATACCTTGGACTGAGTAATTTACAAACAACAGAATTTATTGTTCACAGTCTGGGGGCTGGGAAGTCCAAGAACAAGAGACCAGCAGATTTTGTGTCTGGTAAGGAACTATTCCTCATAAATGGTGTCTTCTATGTGTTCTTACCTAGATGGAGGGGTGAACCCTCAGGCACTAATCCTGTTCGTGAGAGTGGAGCTCTTATGACCAAATCGCCTTCCAAAGGCCTTACTTCTTAACACGGTCACATGGAGGATTAAGTTTCAGAATTTGGGGAGAGCACAAGCATTCACGGCAGAGTTCTGTTAGAAACAGCCTGCATAGTGAGCTTGGGTTAAGTATGAAGAAGTTGTTAGTGAACACAGTGAGAGTGCTATAGTGGAAAGATGAGAATAGATGCCAGATTTCAATGGTTTATGGTGTGAATGGAGGCAAAGAAGAAGAAACAGGAAGTGGAGAGTACTCTTCAAGTCCCACATCTTAAAAATAAATAAACAAGATAAAAAGAAATTTACCTATGAAGGGGAGAACAGAGATAGTGTGGGAGTTGGTGGAAATATGGAGTAAAAGAGGGATTTTTCCTTTAAAAAAAAAACTAGCTAAAGTTGAGCATGTTGATCAAATCCCATGTTGTTAGGATTAAGCAGGCAGTGAAAGGGATATTGAAAACAGAGGAAAGAAGGAGCCTTTTAACAGAAGAGTCCCAGAAAAGGGAGAAAGGATAGGATTCATAATAGAGGTGGATGAATTTACCATATTAATAGCAAACAACTTTTCCATTGTCACAGGAAAGAAGAAGAAACAGGTTGGGGCAGACTGAGTGCCTTCATAGAGTTAGTTGTTTTAGAAAATTGATGGGATTTTGTCTGAAACCACCAATTTTCCCTGTGAGGTAGGAGGTGAGAAAGATTTCAGGGATTCATGGGGAGATGTGTGTTTCAAGGATGAAGCAACAGAGATGTTTAAAATATCCCCGCTGGGGAATGGAATAGAAGACACTGAATAGATGAACTGTCAGGAGGTATTAAGGCCCTACATGTCAGATTATCATTAATGAGAAGCCCTCATACATGCTGCATGATCTTCCCAACAAATTCCATGGCCTGGCTATAGAAAAGGTGTATGGTTTGATTGGATGAAAATTATACCACACTCACCACTCTTATCCCTTCCTCCTTCCTAACAGAGCCTTGTTTTTGTTTAGTAATTACTCTTCTTATATTAGACATCTTCTTCAGGCAAGATGGCCCATCCATGGTCTTCATTAGTCTAAGCCAATCTTATCAATGATTAATTTGGGCAAGGGCATGAGAGTGTGATATAATTCCTGGCAATGAGGGGAAATCCCTAGGCAGGGACATGCTTTCTTGCTTCTAAAAATATAGAAGGAAGAGATGGTTGATTTTCTACCTTGGGAGTCTCTCCTATCTGCAGGTGAAACTTAGTTAACTAGACTAAAGACAAGGTGACTTAAAAGAATACAGGCAGGAAAACTAGAACTTCGCCCTTGGCAATATAATTGAACCAGTGTTCTTGTTATGTAAGATAACCCCCTTTCGTTGTTGCTTTTGTGATTTTGAGTAGGGTTTTATTATTTGAAGCTGAAAGTGTTCTACTTGATACATTTGATGAGCATTTTGGGAAGATACTGGCGCAAAAGACATTGGGGATATTGGCTAGATCCTGCTTGAGATGATGGACTCTGTGGTCTAAGATGTAGGGGAAAGGTATAACCCAACTTGATGACAGGAGAGTGTTGGGAACCAGCTTTGGAGGCCCACCTGATTGATAGGGTCCTGGTGGGCTGAAGACCCTGGGCTGCAGGGTGAGCCCAGGAAGCTGAGGCTCTTCTGTCTTCCACCTTTACTGTTGGTATGGCCGAAGAATTCTGTGCAGTCATGGAAGAAGAAAATGGCATGTTTATGTAAAGTACTCACAGCTAACCTGGGAATGTCATGGTTCATTTTTCCATTTCTCACTATGCCATTTGGCCTCTTCTAACATATGCAATGGTTAAACTCTGAAGCACATCAAGAATGCTTTCTTTTGCTTGGTTATAAGTTACTAGATATTGCTTGAATAAAAAATGATATAAGTATTTCACTCCTTATTTGATTTAGAATTATGTAGTTTAGTGTTTAGGTATAAGGTTTTTTAGAAGCACAAGTTTATAGTAAGTTCATTATGAATTCATTATTAGTTCTAACACTTATCTAGGAGTTATGTAAGTGATTTATAACACCGTTTTCACAGATTTAGGATGAAGATTAATCGTGAAGGTTTTTACTTAATTCTATAGTTAAAATTTTAAGTAAAAGTTTATAGAGTGGGTTTTCACTGAATTCATAATATACTAATTGGATACTTTTATGACAAATTAACTAAACATAGAGAGCAACCTTGGGGGCCTGGGAAACACCACTAAAAGCTTCTTTTGAGTTTTCTTTAGAAATAAACACTGCAGGATAAGAGAAAAGTAATGAAGACACCTGGACAAGAGAGGCGATTATGAAGCTTTGAAGATTGTGGAAGCCCCAGAGAAAACTCCTGGTACATGGAGAAGTGTGCACCTGGAAACTTTCTTGAAGCACTTCAAAGACTGTAACTTGGGACTGTTTTGAAAAGAGTTGCTGGTAGTGCTATTCTAGACATGATAACTGTTTTATCCATGTATTAAACGTAATTGGTAAATGTAATATCATGCAAGTTTATATAATCAATATACATATATATGAGGGTTGACAAAAATTGTTAGGCTTTGGTTATGTTTAACAAGGTTTTTACTTTGAGTCATTAATTAAGTTTTAATGCTGTAGTTTAGTGTTTTATCATTACTTTGAAGATTGTTTTAGGTTCATAAGTTTAAGTTCACATAATGATAAAATTGGTGCCTTAAAGATAATAATAATTGCTCAAGTGCCTATCTTAAGACAAAGATATTTTCCAGGAGGTTGCCAAGTATAAGAGAAAACAGCCAAATCACCTTTATCATAAACTTAAAAACTCATTAGCAATTATGCAACCATAATAATTTTAGTTGTGCTAGTTTTATTTCATTATGTTTAGTTCACTTTATATGTTTATTCAGAGTAAAGATTAGTGTACGTATTTTCACAGTAAGTCACTTTCATAGTTATTCTTTAAATGTTAGCCACTGTTTTTTGGTCAAGTTAATGGGCTTCATATTCCTACTATAACTAGGTACAATCTACAGTTTTATTTTGGTGATTTTAAGGCTTTTTTAATTAGACAAGTGATGTGGAACAGAAATCAAAGTAAACCTTGTATGAATTATGTTTAGTTTAAGTAAAACTTCTTTTAAACTTATCTTAAGACTCATTAACTGAAAGTAGATAGTGTTCTTGGCTTATTTATTGCTTCTAGACCACTAGATGGTGGTAACTTTTAAAGGATATGTACGTGAAGGAATTTTCTTTGTCTTGCCCCTTTATGAATGGTATAAAAGCTTTCTGTTAACTAACATTAAATGTCATCTGTCCTGCAGGTTTCTGGCCTGCAAGCAGGTGTCCAAGTATATTATTTCGTCGTAAGTTCTTCTTTCCCCTATTCGTCTCTCCTTCAGGAAATCCCACACTTGGCGGGAGAGGACCCCCACAGGAGAGGGGTGGATACAGCAAGAAAGTAGAGCACTCTTGACCTGAAAATCACCAAAAAGTTAAAGAAAAAATGTCTTGCTGGGCTCAGTGGCTCACGCCCATAATCTCAGTACTTTGGGAGGCTGCGGTGAGAGGATTGTCTGAACCCACGAGTTCGAGACCAGCCTGGGCAAAATGGCAAGACCTCACCACTACAGTAAAATAAAAAATTAGCTGGGTGTGGTGGCATATGTCTGTAGTTCCAGCTACTTGGAAGACAGAGGTAGGATTGCCGGAACCCAGCAGGTCGAGGCTGCATGAATATACCATTACCCTCCAACCTGGGTGACAGAGTGAGACTCCTACTCAAACAAAACAAAGCAAAACAATGTCTTGGGAAGAGTTGACTGGGAAAGATGAAAAACCTAAACAAAGAGGTAAACCTAAAGTTGTCTAGATACGTCAGGATTTTCCTAACATTGTCATTTAAAATTTTTTAATTAATTAATTATTTTTTTAGAGGTAGGATTTTTCTCTGTGACCCAGGCTAGAGTGCAGTGGCACGGTCATATATCACTACCGCTTCAGCCTCCTGGGTTCAAGTGATCCTCTCATTTCAGCCTGTTGAGTAGCTGGGATTACAGGCATATGCCACCACTTCCAGCTAATTCTTTTATTTATTTATTTATTTTTAGAGACAGAGTCTTGATGTATTGCCCAGGCTGGTCTTGAACTCCTGGCCTCCTTAGCCTCCCAAAGTTCTGGAGTTACAGATACGAGTCACTGTGCCCAGCACATTGTCATTTTTTGAGACTCCATTTGGCTCTCTATTTCCATAACTGCGAGTATCCCTCCAAAGGAATTAATATAGAATCCTGTCAGCTGAAGTGCGAGAGGCAAGAGTAGCTTGTCACTTTTCCATGTGCTTTGGAAATAAGGAAGAAAAATGGCATATTCTAGAGAACATTTGTGAGAAGATTTGCTTTTACTGGGGAGCTGCAGACTGTATTTTTCCCACCCGGGCTCCATGTCAATTGGAGAAGATGACAATTAGCAAGGCATACTGTTCTCTACTGGTATGCATTTAATAGCCAAACTTGATTCACAGAAGCTAAAACACAGAGTAGCTACTGTGAAGCAGAGCATTTTTATGTGGGGCATTTACTGTTAATGGAAAAATTTGTGCTATGACATTCATAGCATAACTGCCTGACTGCTCCTGACTTCCCTATTTCTTTCACTGATGCCATTTTTATTACAGGTTGTTCTTCTGGAAATAGTGCCAAATGTTTTATTCATACTTTATGTAAAATGAGGAATGCTGAGTTCAGAGGGAAGTTGTGTTGTATTTCTGATGAGGGTCCTGTAATTGTTCCTTATGACAAACACCAAACATTTTCATCTCCTCTCTACTGTTTGGCTCCCTCCTTCTAACGGGCAACACCTTACACCCCATTTTTTTTTCCTCTAGAATTTTTTGATTTGGAAGACGAATAAATAGGACAAGTAATTTCTCATAGACAAAAGCACTCTCAACACTCTTTTTAACAGCCTTGGAGTCTTTTCTGATAACTTTTATGAAGATGTTTTGGCCTTCTTCCTTTTAAATCCACCTTTTTTTTTTAATTCCTAGAAGATTCATGTCCTGGCAATCCAAAACCTTCCACTATGGCAACCTGCTCAATGCCTTTTCCCATTTCCTTGTCCTCCAGCAATTCAGTAATCTACTATAACGGAGCTCATGTAGTATTCATGTTGCGCTACTCCTTATGAAAAGTTTCTTAATGAGCTATCCTTCTTAGAAGGGTGAGAGTTTAGCAAGAAGGTGTATGGAAATAGAGATACCCAAGTTCAAAAGAATAAAATTACAACTGGGCTCGGTGGCTCAGCCTGTAATCCTGCGCCTTTGGGAGGCTGAGGTGAGTGGATGGCTCAGCCTGTAATCCTGTGCCTTTGGAGGCTGAGGTGAGTGGATTACCTGAGCCCACGGGTTCGAGACCCGCCTGGGCAGCGAG